>NW_009928033.1:15261-41592 GCF_000696875.1 Nestor notabilis | reverse complement strand
GGGGTGGGGAAGCCTGAAAGATCTGTAATAATTATACATGGGTTTTTAGCAACCAAAATTATGCTTTGGGACACAAAAGAACATGGAAGATAGATAGACAGCAGCATAGCCTTCATATACATAGGAATAATATGCCTTAAGTATGGATACAAGGGATATGTGGTAAGAATAAGAATCATGTACTCAGAATCAAGTACTCAAGCATTACAAGGCATGACATAGAAACATATGCTCTATTCCTAGAGACCAGTTATAAACAGAAAACAAATGAAGAGTGTCATTTTCAATTCTCATAAATATTCTTCAATCTAGAGATTGTAGCATGAAGCTGCAATTCTCTTGTGCATACTCAGAGTCGTCTTCTCTTAGCTTTGCTCATTATTTTAATGCAAAAATTCCACCATTTGATAATACCATTATTACCAATGCCAGAGCTGCAATTAAATCCTACACTATCAACCTAAGGCTTTTATATTGTACTATGGAATAATCACCTTTGAACAACATAGAGAGCTATGTGGTTTACTAAATAAAAAAGGCATTTTAGATCAGCCAGAAAGCAAAATTTCTCATTTTTGTTGTGCCTAGTCCTGATTAAAGTTAAATCTGGTTTCAGTTCTCTGTGTTCCAGGACTGCAAGTCTTATTCGGTGTTATTCCAGTACCTTACTGGAAAAGCATAAGTATCTTTTGAAATCAATGTAGCATGGTAAATCACTGTCAAATTTTAAAGGTGTTTCATCAGTGTTTTTTTTCTTTCCCCCCCCTATGTCTCTGTCCATTATTTCAGACTCAATCAATGCAGTGGATGTATGAAATCAATGGACTGCCTCCACAGACCATACCACCTACAAGTCCAGCAAAAGTAATTTCTACTAGAAGTTACATAAGATCAGCCACAGTTCGACAGCGCAATTTTTTATGTGAAAATCTGAAACTTACAACCACTGCAGTATCCTCACCAATCAAGGGGTTGCCTTTGGTCCTGAGAAAAAAATAGAGAAAGTTACGATCTGTTATTTTTTTGGTGGGGGAGGACACTTCTGATGAATAAATTCTGCAGATAAAAACAGAGCATGTTTTTTGAAGGTTTTTGTGTGTGTGTGTGTGTGTTTTGTTGTTTAATTGTTTTTTGTTGCTTTTTTATTTTATAAGTCATATGATATGCATTGATTGTATACTTTCTATGAAAGACTCAGAGTGCTTGAGCTTTAGTAATATTCTTATTTTTCTATGAGGAATTTTGGATGCCTTGCATTCAAACTAATGCTTTGCTTTCTAAGGGATATTAGTTTAGAAAGACCTTAATAGGGAGCTTTAATGAATGTTCTGTGTGATGTTCAACATATTACACCCATGCAAACCAACCAAGCAACGTCAATCCCTTATGTTTTTCACAATAAAATCCTTACCCAAAGGTTGTGGTATTTTGCTAAAGTGAAACATGTTTGCATAGCCTATGTCTAGAGCCTGAATGTCTTTCAGATTCTCTTAGTTTGTCAAATTTCATTAATTATGACATCTTTGCTTTGTCTAAAATAAGAATCCTGATTTATTAAGCCCATAACACTTCAAAATCTTAGATAATTATAGGTAACAGAGAAAGAAATAAAATATACTCCCTCAGTATTTTTGTGTTGAGTTTATGTTTAGAGAGTGCTTTAGAGTATTGAAATATAGAAGGCTATGAAAAGTCAGTGAGGAACAGAGCCAGATTTTAATTTTTTTGTTTTGTTTTCTTTTGTTTTGTAAAATAAACAAACCAGATATGCCCTTCAAATTGTGTTTCCATTTCCATTCTTCCCATCCACAGGTGACTTTAGATAGGTATTCACACTTTTTTTGCTCTTGATATAACATGGAAAATTAGATCTATTCAGAGATGCTTTGTAAGGTCACTGGATGGGAAACTCCTGCCTTCTTTCGTCATTGAGATGGTTTTTCCTGAATTTACTAATAGAATGTAAATTGTATTAGAGACTATCTTGATGTCAGGATGTACTTTAAGAAAACATGGCTTCAGACATATTAATTACTTTCTTGGTACAAATACAGAATGAGCATCTTTACTCAGGAGTGGGAAGCCTGAGAACAATCTATGTAGGTCAGTGTAAATGAGCACCAATAAAAGCACTTTACTGCAGTGTGCTCGAGGATTTTGTTTATGTCACACATTTTAGAGAAGCTATTACAGAAAATGTTTGGAACATATAAAACATCAATGGCACTGCTTAATATCTCCTTTTAAATGCAGTGTGCATCATTTTGATCAGAAACCAGGTAATCTGAAGCAGGAATAAAATCTGCCTTACAAATTCAGTACACCACACAGGAAATATTCTCGATAGTGCTATCTGGTATATATCTAAAAGGCATTAAGAAGCTATTGAAACATTTATCTTAAATGTTACCACAGATACAGCTAGATTTCTTAAGAAGTCTCTATGCATATACAATGAAGCGTTTTCCTGACTGAAAGGAATCAGAAGTTATGGATCAGACATACAGAATGGTTTCACCACTGATTATTGGTGTTCAGGAAACATTTCAGTGAAAACTTTTCTCTAAAAAGCTTTGTTTTCCTTGTTTCACTTTTTTATTTTTAAATTTTGCTTTCCTATTTAAGATGACACTTAAATGCAAGATAGTCAAAACTGTAATTCTACCAGAAATGGATTAGCAGGTGGTGTAAAGGTGAATCACTTACTTAACAATTAAATGGGGCTCACTTGACAGATATTATTTCACAGTTTGCTTGCCTGCACTTGCTAGTATGTGTAGTAGATGTTCAAATTCTGTCATACATTTGAAGATTAAATAAATCCATAGGCAAATATTAATGCAATAAAAAATATCAGAGGGTTGGTTTTTTCAAATGTACAGTTTAATTATACTAATTATCTAAAAAGGGAAGGATAATCTATGCTTTCAAGACCAGATGACAGGGTTTTTTTCAGTGTGAACAAGGCAAAATAACTCATCATCAATTAAGTTTGTTCCTACTATCAAAAATGCATTGCATTTTTCTTATTTCTCAAAGCTTTTAATCAGAACTAAAATATATCTTCTATCATTAAGAACATATTTGCAAAGATGATTTAAATGAAGACAATTGTATCTGTGTGGCTGTAATTTCCAGAGGAGTTTAACTATTGCAGATAGGCCTAAACACAAATGTTGCAGTTAAGGCTCAGGTCAAAAAAAAAAGCAGTCCACATTTAGCTTAGAATTCATTCTGAATTACTATTTATTATCATAATCTTCTTACAAGGAAATGGGAGAGAATGAACACAGACTCTAGGTTATGGCTTTTGAAGAAGCACTCACAATGTTTTCTATGCCCTCATGCCACAGCAGAGCAGCCACTAGCTGGAACTGGAAGAGAAAAAAACTAATATTGTTTTTCCACATTAGAGCACCCTTCAGGATTCTTTTCTTCTGAAAAGGATGAAAAAAGGTCTATCTTCCTTCACTTTAACCTGTGCAGGTACAGCAGAATCTCAGGGAAATGGAGGGATATTGGTTATTACTGTAAATAATAACTCTTCCTTTCTAATTGTTGATTTTTATTAGAGATCTAAAATTACTGGTACTAATCCCATGTATGTATTTTGATATATATAAATATCAAAATTGCAAAATAAGTTTTTCAAAGTCAATATGACACTTAAAGCCAATGTCTTAATTGCAGTTTCACCTGACACACAAGTTAGCTGTGCATCTGCATGTTACTGGCTTGCTGGAAATACTATTGGCTAACCAGTGTAGTCACCACCTGCTTATTTATATTTCTTTCTCTCTTATGTCTCTTTATAATGATTCATCTTTCAGAGCATTGAGAGGTAAAGAAAGACTGTTTTAAGCACAGAAAGTAAACAATTATGACATGGGAAGGAGCCTATTGGTACATGGGGACATATACATTTCTATTACTGGCTGCAAGGAAGGGTATTATTTTCAGACAGCTCTTTGGAACCAAAGTCAGGTTGGAAGAGGACATAATGCTGAACCAACAATGTTCCTACTTGAATAAAATAACATGGCAGCAGCCAAATCTGAGCATGCACTTTTTTCTCTTTGATCACAAACCCAAACTATCAGAAGAAATGGAAACTTCTGACTCATCCCGCGTATAGCAAACATCAGAAAAAAAACAACCACCCCAAACTAAAACTGTGTATTAATAAATATTCGTAAGAGGAAGGCTTAATATTTACAATAAGAAAGAAATCCCTGGCTTTGCCTTACTAGCTATTTTCTTGTGAGGTATTTAATAATTTTATTTCTCCCTGCAGTGACTGCTCATTCTAAAATAAATGACTAAATAGTGCTTTACTGCTGACACAGATCACAGTTTGTTGCTAATGGAACGTTAACTGCTTTTTAAGTAACTCTGAATAAACCTACTGATCCATAGAAGATTCATCTAAAAAGGAATCCAATTCTGGCTTTTCTGCTTCCACTGACATGAAACATATTTTTCTGCAGTTTACTGCAGTTATTATAATACTGATAGTGTCAAATTTCCTATAGTAGGATATTTTACATTTTGAGACCATAGTGTGATGGCATTGTGGTGACATGACATGGATGCCAAGGTCACTGCACAGAAGTCTGTCCAAAAGGTGCTGCTTGGTGTATAGAGAAATAAAGGGAAAGACATGGGGCAAGAAAAATCTTTCAGGTCCTTTTTTCCTCTTTATTCCAGAATTTACGTGTTTTCTGCCAACTATCCAGTTTCTCATGGTCAAAAAAAAAAAAAAAAAAAAAAATAATCTGTTAGTGGAAAACCTGATAACTCACTGTTCACCCCCATCATATGAGTACACAGCAGATGCCACCAAATCAGACTGACACAAGTCTCGGTGACAACCAAAAACCAGAAGTATACAGAAGGGTAAGGCAACAAAGTAAAATCTTGCCAATTCTTAAATGAGTAGTGCTGCTGTTCATCACATGAAATCTAATTTACCAATCCATACAGAAATGGAAGGCTTTCCGTTAGTTATAACAGGCTTGCAGGGTGTCTTTGCTGTGGCCTACAGGCCTGATATTGTGAATATAAGGCATAAAGGGTAGCTGTGTCCTGACTTCATATCTCCTCAGTCCTGGTTAGTTTATATAAATGTAAAACGTACATTGCAATCAACGGAAACCTGCAATTGCTATTCTCAGAAGAAGGTGCAAGAAACAAGTTCCTCCACCCACAAGCTCCTCTAAGAACGGCATCTGGGAAGATGGGGTTCAATTTTGAAGAAATTAGTCTGGAAAAAAGATTCCTGATGACCTGTTAATAAACGGACTTCAGGGTGGGGTGTGAAACTTCCATATTCTTTGATGAGTATAGTGTGCATTTTTCTAGTATGGTTTAGGTTTACGTATCATAGAATCATAGAACAGTTTGGGTTGGAATGAACTTTTAAAGGTCACCTGGTCCAAGCCCCTGCAATAAGCAGGAACATCTTCAACTAGATCAGGTTTCTCAGAGCGCTGTCCAACCTGATCCTGAACCTTTCCAGAGCTGGAGTATCTCCCACATCTCTGGGCAACCTGTTTCATGATCCTCATTGTCAAAAAATTCTTCCTTACACCTAGACTCAATCTCACCTCTTAGTTTAAAACTATTCTCCCTTGTCCTATCACTACAGGCCCTATTAAAAAGTCTTTCTCATAAACTCCCTTTAAGTATTGAAAGGCTACAGTCATGTCTCCCTTGAGCCTTCTCTTCTCCAGGCTGAACAATCCCAACTCTCTCAGCCTTTCTTCATAGGCAAGGTGTTCCATTGCCCTGACCATTTATTTGGCCTTCCTCTGGACCTGCTCCAACAGGTCCATGTCTTTCTTGTGCTGAGAACTGAAAAGCTGGATGCAGTACTCCAGGTGGGATCTCACCAAAGCAGAGTAGAGGGGCAGAATCACCTCCCTGGACATGATGGCCAGTCTTCTTTTGATGCAGCCCAGGTTACAATTGGTTTTCTGGGCTGTAAGCACACATTGCTGGCTTGCATCCAGCTTTTTATCCACCAGTACCCTCAGGTCCTCCACAGAGTTGCTCTCAATCCCTTCATCACCCAGCTTGTGTTGACACCGAGGATTGCCCTGTTACAGGTGCAGGACCTTGCACTTGGTTTTGTTGACACTCATAAAGTTCAC
The DNA here is from genome assembly GCF_000696875.1 of Nestor notabilis. Classification (NCBI taxonomy): domain Eukaryota; kingdom Metazoa; phylum Chordata; class Aves; order Psittaciformes; family Psittacidae; genus Nestor; species Nestor notabilis. The sequence goes on along the minus strand of NW_009928033.1, from coordinate 35,440 downwards.
GTGGACCCATTCCTCAAGCTTGTCCAGGTCCCTCTGGATGGCGTCCTATCCCTCGAGCATGTCAACCACACCACTCAGCTCGGTCTCATCTGCAAACTTACTGAGGGTGTACTAGATCCCTGTACCTATGTCATTGATGAACATATCAAACAGTACTGGTCCAAATATGGACCCCTAAGGGACACCACTTGTCACTGGTGTCCATCCAGACATTGAGCCATGTGACCATCCAGCCAGTTCCTCATCCACCTAACAGTCACCCATAAAATCCAATTCTTCCCTATTTAGAGAGAAGGATGTTGTGGGGGACAGTGTCAAAGGCCTTACAAAAGTCCAGACAGATGACATCTGTAGCTCTTCCTTTGTCCGCTGATGTTGTAACTCCATCATAGAAGGCCATTAGGTTGGTCAGGCAGGACTTGCCCTTGGTGAAGCCATGCTGGCTGTCTTGAATCACCTCTCTGTCCTTCATGTGCCTTAGCACAGCTTCTAGGAGGATCTGCACCAGGATCTTCCCAGGTACAGAGGTGAGGCTGACAGGCTGGCAGTTCCCAGGGTCCTCCTTCTACCCTTTTTAAAAATGGGTGTAATCTTTCCCTTTTCCCAGTCTGGGGATTTCACCTGACAGCCATGATTTTTCAAATATCATGAAGAATGAGTTGGCAACTATATCAGCCAATTCTCTCACAAGTATCATGGCTGATTCTTATGGTATCCAGCATCTAATACGTTTGGCATCCTTGCAAACAGTCTGAAACACTTTTGACTGCTTAGTATCAACAGATAAAACAAACCCAAAGACACTAGGTCACTAATATGTATTGCCAGCATACAAAGTCCATTAGTTCTTTCTAATGTGCATGTTTATGGAGTTAACATATATACATCTAATGTAAGAATAAAACAGTGATTATCTTTATACATTGAAATGTAAAATAAATCCATACTTTCAAAGCCATGCACTTGGAAAGTCAAGCTGAATGTGCAGGTAATCAGGTGTGCGCTTAAAAATTCAGAGCATGCATGTAGGTAGTAATGCGTGCATGTGGTAAATATTTAATATGTGGATAGCACTGACTCAGCAGTCTTGCATTGCTCCTGTCAAATTGTTGCAAATGTAAAGCCTTTGATTTTAAAACGCTTTTCTGAGCCATGCAGCTACTTGGCTATCATTAATTGGCACTTGTATTCCATTTATTGTCTTATTATTTCTGCCCTAATATTTGCTATATTAAAAAAAAACCCAAAACACAAAACCAACAACAAACCACACCAAAAAATCCTGCATCCAAAAAAAGGCTACCTTGCCCAGGTCTGAGTCTTTCTGTGCTCAGCTACCAGTTATTCATCATTACGAAACAGCGAACCTGAATCTAAATTACATAAAAGAGATATTATGAAGGGGAAACACTGACAATCAGTCAAGTTCATAGCAACAAAAGTAAATCTTTATGGTAAAGAAATCATATTTTATAGAAATAATTTCTAAGGAAACCTCTTTTCCCTTAGAGAATAGTGTTTGAACACAGTGGCTGTGATCATTGCCCTATTAGGGATTAATTGCTAGATGACATGGTGCTACTATATTGAGACACAAATAGGCTGCAGAAACATTAGCTCATTAAAAATATTATTAATTGGGGGTGCAACACCTGTAAGAACTGTTTGGTCATTTGCAGGTCACAGAAGTCAAACTCCTCAAGTTCAGTAGCAGGAGGTGTCTGTAATTACGATATCCACCCGTGCTCCTATCTTGGACTGTAGAGGACAAAAGGCTGCAATGAAACTGCCAGAGGATTCACTCCAGGCAGCTTCATTGCTGTGGTACTACAGCTGCCAAGACTAGCAGCAGTATTTAAGACAGAGCTGTGCTGCTGTAAATAAGAGGGAACAGCTGGGTGATATTGCCACTGGGGGTCCCATGGCTTTAAATATAATCAATCTATGGTCTGCTATAATCCTTATGTTAACTTTCAGACCATGTTGCAAATTATCTCTGCACCCCTTTCCCAGGTTTGTATTAACAGGAAATTACAAAGAGGAAATCTGCATTTAGCTTACTTAGCTCACTGATAATAGGTGATAGTGAACTGCGATGTTGCTCTTGGGAGATTTTACCTGTCATCTAGTGCATTTAGAATGATGGCTGGCTGCTGTTCCTATCACTTCTCAAAACGTCAAAACCAAAATATTTTATTATTAACAGAGAACATTAATGACAGAAACACCTAGGTGGATTATCAGTGTCTGAATTAATAAATTAAAAGCAGCATGAAGGGAGAAAATATGAATGTAGAAGTTTCACTGGAATTATTTGGGAAGAGAAAGCTTGTAAAGTGAGGAATAGCTCCACCTCAAAGTAGGACAAGACAGCTGGCATATAAAACTGACAACGTTATGGAGGATTATTTAAACCCGAAACAGGAGCTAAAAATCAGCAGGTGTTAAGGAACACTTGGGCCAGTAGCAGATATCTGCCAGGACTGTGAGCACTGTGGTAGTATCTCTGTCACAATGTGAAAAATAAGAAAAGTTATGGTAAAACTGAGGGAAGGAATCAGTGCAGATCCCAGTGGTGCATCAGTGAAAATAGTCCAAAGAAATTATCCAACAATAAAATTAAATAAATATCAAGCATAGTTCAAATTTCTTGTATACTTCCAAGAAAAAAATAAAATAAAAAATATATTGCTAAGGAACAGTAACTTCAGAGGAGGACTGTTATAATTCTAGCTGTAAAGTAGAAAAGGCAGAATTAACTGCAGTGTAATGTTGTAGCACTGGCACAGTTACATGCAAATAGATTGAGAGAGTATTTGGAGGGGAGTAGGCCAGTGAGAAGAGTCTCTAAGAATGTGGGTGCAAGAATGGATGTCTCCCAAGAATAAAAGCACATAGCAGAGTAACATCACAAGCTTAAAAGAAAAAACACTGCATTTATAATATTGAAGAGGAGCAATTAGAAAACCGAAAGCTTCCTACCCCCTTAAATCAAACAGAACTATATGTGATAAACTTAGATCTAGTAATGTCACTCGATAGACAGAAGACAGACAGGTGTTAAGAAGAACTCAGTTCCCCAACACAATGTCCCTGCATTTGGTTCATTTCCAGGAAGTATACAAAGTAAAAAAAGCCCATATCAGGGTAAATTTAGCAAGACCAAATATATATAACTGTGTCTAGGAAAAGTAGTTCAAAAGCATTTAAGAGAGTACTATTTTTAAGATAGTGTGAAGGTAACATAAAGAAAAAAACTGGTGTTGAACTTGCAAACAGATTATGATCATCATTTAAGTTAAAAATGAAAAATCTCTACTCTGCAATGTTCAATAAAACCTGAAGAAGCAGAAGAGCTTTTTTCCCTAGATGCCAGTCACAGTTACTGCCACAAATATCACCTTCTATCCCTCACTGTTCTCCTTTACATAAATATTACATTTATCTAAACATTAGCATGTAAATACACTGACTGACATATCGCTTTTCTTCTTCCCCTAGGCAAAAGCATCTCTTTGAGGAAGAAAAATGTAGGTGTACAGAAGGAAATCAAAAGTTAACCAATAGTTTTCAATCTCTCACAGAACTAATGCATACACAACCAGAAGCGATGGATGCAGGGGTGGTGGTGTTGTTGGGTCATACAACCACAGCTTTGGGCTAGAAGAATACAAGCAAGTGCTGATGAAATGGTGACTGGATGAGGAAGAGTTTGACCTTACCTAGGCAAAACAACCAGGACTGTAAGTTTCAGAACCCAGCAGCAGCTGCAATCTGAAAAACAACCTCAAAACATCTGGCATTGATTACGTGCTCTTCCAGTTGATTACTCTAGCAACTAATTAACATGCCTAGTAGAGATGATCATCAGGTGTGGGTGCCAAAGAGGTCAGCATGCCTAGAGTCATCTTGTAGCACTTTCTGCTTGAGGGGGTGCAGATCACAGGTACAATTTCACACTAGAAGGAAGAAAAAAGAAACGAAAACCACCCAGGACTTTGTCAGAATTCAGTATCCCAGATTTCTGTAGAATTTGATGAGTGATTCATTTCTCAGTGTCACATAAGAATAAATACCACCATATCCTTATATAATTCAATTATAAAATAAAATATCCTGAGTATCAAGTAGAAAAATATGCACACTAAGACTATAGAGGCACCCGTTGTAGCTGCCTTAATTTACTCTCATCTTCCAACAAGTTCTTAATACTTTTGTCTGTTATCTCCAAAGTTACGACCTAATGCAACATCTGCCGACATATGTATTGTAATTAGAAGGTTGAACAAGATGCCAAAGAGTTGCCTCAACTTATTCAAAAAATGATAACTACATTTTGCTTGTTGGCAGAACACCTTTGGTGGCACAAAAATATTCTATTTAAAGAATGGTCTTGAGCTACATGTAGGGCCATGCTGTTCAACTCTGCCAGCAAACTCTGTATGTTTTCAGGCATCTAGATTAAAACTGCTCAGCTAGAAAACTAACTGGCAAACTGAAAACAATAAAATGAAGTGAGGCCTATGCAGGGAGACATAGGAGGTCTCTGCCCACTTTCCCTGTCCTGGAGTCATGCTGTGGTGGCAATCTCTGAATATGATCCATTTTGAAAGTGCTGTAATTTAAAGTTAAGAAAAGAAAGCAAAACCAAACAAGGTGCAAGAGTACTGAAAACAGGGAAGTAGAAGAGGGTTGTGCATATGTGGTTCCCATGTACAAAACCACAATGAGGCAATACAGACAGCTATCAAGTAATTTGCCACGCATGCAAGCGGTGCTGCAGCTGCTGAGCTCAAATGACTGGCCAGCACCTGACTGCAAATGAGAAAATGTGTTCCTTTAGGATCTGTTAAAACTGGAGGTCAGGAGAGGAAGAACAATTATCCTTCATTTATGAAGTAACTAAAAAAACTTTAACTTATTATATGCAATGTTAGCATGATGCTGTGCAGAGGGCTGCTCACACTAAAGGCACACCTGGCTAGAGAAGAAACCATGTAAAGCACAGAGGATCATAGAATCTCTTAGGTTGGAAAAGACCTTTACGATCATTGAGTCCAACCATTACCCTAACACTGCCAAGTCCACCACTAAACCATGTCCTTAAGTGCCACATCTAAACATCTTTTACAGAGGTGGTGACTCCACCACTTCCCTGGGCACCCTGTTGCAATGCTTTGCAACCCTTTCAGTGAAGTTTTTTTTTCCCAATATCCAATCTAAACCTTTCCTGGCATAACTTGAGGCCTTGAAAGCAAGACATGGCAAACAAAGATATTAGAGTTTTGTTGGCAGGGTGAAATGGAGTGAATCTTGGGGATGAGTTCCTGGCTGAAACAGGGCATGAGGATCTCAGATCCTGTTCACTTCTGTCTTCAGAGAAATTGGATTTCATATCACAGATGCCCCTCTTCATCATCAATTATCCTTTTATCAGAAAATGCTGCAAGTCCCTGTATTTTAGTTAACTGCCTGTGTGTGAAATAGATAAATGGGGTTAGAACTGGACTTCCACCTCAGTCTCTGTTAAGTGGCAACTACAAGTGAAACAGAGGAAGAACTGCTGTAAGAATCCCTTTGGGTGTCATGTCATGACAGACTTGTAGGAAGTTGGTAAAAATGGCGTAGTTCCTGTGATTTGACAGCGTGTCTGACTTAAGGCCTTAAGCTTGTTTATTGCCTGCAGATTTAGAGAGTCTTGGGAAGCCTGTGCTTGTTCTTTTCTCCAAGCAGTGGCTTGACAGTCAACAGGCTGAAATTAGGCCCAGGAGGATTTAACATGCAGCCAATGAATTATAGCCTTATAGACAAGAAAAATATTTTTGGTGATTTAATTCCTGTGGACATTGTGATAGGAAGTAGCAACGAAGTCCTTGTCACTGCTTTGCACCATGCAGCTTAATTTCAGTGGTAATTTAATACCAGCTGAGGCCCTGGTCTTTTTGGCATATTTTGCATGAGTCTTTATGAAGGGTTGAATAAGGATCATGGAGGCTGTGGTTTTCAAAGCTGAAGAGAAAGAAATCCAGATCTGAGCACTTAAAGCTCCTAGACTAATGATTTAAGCCATGAGGGCCATACAGATTTCAATAGCTGAGTAACCACTTCATATGTATCATTGAGACAACAGGTAATGGTACAGTTTAGAGTTCACTAGGGCCTATTGCATTGATGATAAGAGTTTTCATACAGGATAATCGGGTGCCTGGGACCATCCTTTTCCCAGGGAAGCTACATCTCTAAACTCTGAGCATGGTATATTATCTCTATTTGGTACTTCTCATAATTAAAAAGAAACAGAAATAGCTCAGATTTCACGTGATGGCTTCTCCATCAGGATAAGTAAGAGATATGAAGAACTCAATTTTGAGATTATTGCAACAAGCAAGTTAATAAAATGGTGATTTAGTTTTAATCACTGAACTTCTTAGCACTTAAATCTCTCTAGTCTGTGTACACAGCCAGAGCACACAAATGTATTGAGATCACCACTCAGTGCTGTGAGGTTTTTTTGGGTTCCAGAGCTAGACATTCTGGGGTAACTTGGCTACTGATTTTTGTCTGCTGCAGGGAGTTTTTTCACCTCGCTCTGACAGTCAGTTTAAGGCAAGTTTTCCCTGTCTCTGAGCCAGAACCCTAAATAGCAAAGTCAGGCCCAACCAAGCAGATGGCCGCTTGGCCCAGCCCTTAAATAACCATGAAAAAAAATCACAAGGAGGAGGAGTGAAAATTGCTTCGATCTCTGGACTAGGGAAATGTGTTGCCCTGCTCTTTTCTGCATGGTTTCTGAAGGAGGTATAGAGACACAATGCTGCCATGTTAGCCTCTCACTTGTCCACAATGTCTCAGGCTCTGTTTTGGCTGAGATGGATTTTGGTATTAGAGGTATAGTCTAAAAAGCTGTCCACCTTCGCAGTCAGGTAGAGCCCTACCATCAGCTTGTCCTTCTGCCTTTTAAAAGAGCAGAAATTCATCCACTTAAAGGAGTAGGATGGATGGATTTCCATGGAAGAAGCAGACCCTGCTAAGCTAGCACCCACCTCCTGGCTGCCCGAAGTCATTGTCAGAGCAGAAGTGATGCCCGGGCTGGTGGTCATAAGAGGGCTGTGACCAGCCGGTAGCAGAGCCACATAGGTAAACCCACCCTACCAACAGGTTGATGTGTGATGCTGGGGGAACACTGCTGCTTTGAGTCAGATGCTCAGCACTTGTGCAGGACATACAGGAGTGCTGGGGTAGCTTTCTTTCCTGGTGCATACCCAAACATGCACCCTCAGACCCACCATGCCTATGGGGTTAGGCACTCTTTTCTGAGAGCCGTCTCTCCCCTCCTGCAGCCCACAGGGGATTTCAACGCCCAGCTCTGATTTCTGGATGTTGCCTTAGGCAGGTACCCACATTCCCTTATGAACACAGCCCTGGATGCCAGGGTAGAATGCAGAAGTTAGGTACAATAGGGCTGGTGTCAGGCTGACACTGCTCTGGGGAGGTGTGGGGTGGGCTGGGGGTTTTGAGAAACTGGTGTGGAGTCAACATGAGCCCAACTTCAGCGTGGTGAATTAGTGAGCAGGGACATTGCTGAGCCACATTGCTGGAGCATGTGGAGGGCTATAGGCTTAGGAAGTGACCTGCCCACTCCAGCCTTGCTTCCTGCTCCTAAATTGCAAACTTTAGCTCCGTAACAACCACAGTTGCACTTTTTTTCTCTGCACAGGCACAAGTTGACTTTTTCACCTCAGGCAGTTTAAGGAGAGAAAGTGAAAGCAAAAAGATACAAACAAAATATCATTAAAAATACAAGATGACTTTTCATAGCACTATTTATTCAAGAATGTATGCGGCACAATTAAGATCAGTAGTTCAAACATCCCGCTTCACAGCAGCTGCAAATGGACTCAATCACAGATGACACCCTAGTTGGCCATACCATGGTTTATCTGCTGAGCCTAACTGCTTTCTCTGCTGAGGTCTGGTTTGAGCTGCACTTCAAAATATTTATGTTACTCTTACTGTGTAAATAAACAGCTTGAGGCTCACACTGTAACACCCTTCCCTAGCATTGGAATTCATGAAAGAATAAACAAAAAACAGACAGACCTCAGTCCTTGGCCTTGGCATGCTGAGCAGGCCATTTATCAGAGATGCCTATGCATGGCAGTCATTACTGAAGGAACAAAAGCATTTACAGAAAAATCCATGACACCCAACCCTAGGGCACACTCAGTGCTGTAGTGGTTTTAGCACCTACCATGCTTTACCTCCCATTTAGAAGTGACCTGTTCTAATTGCTGTAGTGAGGAAATGGCTGGTGACCTCCCTGCTCCTTGGGGTAGACATAGTGTACTCTAGCAGGACTTCAGAAAACTCCTGCAAGTGTCCCTTCAGAGAAAGTGCATAAAACAGCTGCAGATATCTCAGTGATAAAAGGGCCTCATTCACAAAAATATTCAATTTGAAGCTGTTATAAAGTGGGACTTGGAGCTGTCTCTACAGAATTGTATCTGGGTGTGAAAACAACTACAAGCCTGCTCCTCGTTTGAGAGCCACACAGCTCTCAGTGAGATGGCTCTTTGGCAGCTGCCTCCCCTTCCCCGCGCTGCATCCCTGGCTTGGTTCCCCACACAGCCTGATGCTGTTTTCTCACTCATGCCCAACAACGGCAGATTATTTGACAGCCTGCTGCTATTTTTACCTTGTAACTTCTTTACTCAGCTGTCTCAATCAGCTGCTGCTTTGTTTTTCCTCTTCCTCTGCCTGCAAAAGGGCAGGCTGGAGGCCCTCAACTCTTGCTCCTGTTCCCGTTCTTTTTCAAGGCTTCTCTGTAAGACTCACATTAAAGCCAGCCTCTTCTTTCTCTATCCCAAACCTTTAACAACCAGGGCATGACACATTTGTCTTCTTGTATCTGTCTCTTCCAGCCCAACTGTGATAGAAAATGTCAGTTTCTAATGCTCACTCATACCCCAAACAAAGAGTCAAGCAAACCTTCATTTCTCAAGACACCAGCTACGAACCTTAAATAAGACAAGGGAAGAAAATGATTCAGCAGTAACAGGAGGTCTCAATAACAGATGGCAGAGTAGACAAGCTCACTTGTATTTGCTTGCACAGTGAGGTCTTTTGTGACAGTCTTCTGGTGGGGCTGCTTCACACGAGCAGTAATTTTACTGGCTGGCAGGACAACGCTGCAACGAGAGCATGGATCCCTACAAAAGTCACAGCTGCCTATGAATGGTTTTCACACTTCTAGCTTATACTTTGAGTAGATAAACACATTTTTGCTAAAAATTTTTCATGTCAAGAAAAACTTAGTTGTTCCTGCAGTTGTGCTCTATGATGTCTAATTAATAAGGATCTTTTCTCAGAACATATTTAAAATTAAGCCGTTTCAAAACAGCACACTTCTATGCAGATACTTAGTTTAAAGAATGGCTTCATATCCTCCTTTAGACAAGCTATTAATAGGACTTAGAAGTTAGTGACCTCTATTTTTTCTTCTATGATTTAGAGAAATAGAAGAAAACAGAATGTGATTTTTACATGCTCTAGGCTGCAACAAAAACTGCTATTGGATGGTGAACAATAACACAAAAGTTGTGTGACTAGGGGTAAGGTGTAGGGTTAACGGTTTTCTTGTAAGGCTGTGACTGATAGATCATCATATATCTCAATTATAAGGCATAACCTAGGTTAGTAAGCAGGAATAGAATACTTCAGTAGCTCTTAAAATACTGTGGGTTTTTTTCAGGTGCCCAATTGGTGCTATCTCTGACCTTTGCATGACCCAAAGATTCCCCCTCTGAGGCAAACAAGGTACTGGCAGGTATCAGTACCAGACCACTGCTCCCATTTTACTGCCCTTCTGCTGTGTGCAAACATGCTACCCTTAATTCTCCCAGTACTGCACAGCATATAAGGTGACCTCGAGCATGTAAAACTCATTAAAGACTCGTTGGAAATCTCATCTTCCACCAGTTGTTAAAAATGAAAGATGTTTAGTGCAAGGTGTCCCTGCTCATGGCAGGGTGGCTTGGAACTAGATGATCTTAAGGTCCTTTCCAACCCAAACGATTCTATAATTCTATGATTTTATGTTTTAATAAATGATATGTCAGCCACAGAATACTCCAAGCTTTATGTTCCACATACAGTTGTAGCCATGTTGTAGGCATACCTATAGGTTCCACAGTTCCAACCCAAAACCAGCCAAGTCTATTTTCTTCTAGCTTGGGATGCTAAGGGTTGTTTCTGTCTCATTGTGGGTTACCCATCTGGTGTTACAGTCTTGCGAAATAGCTGAGAAGTGGCTCTCATGCCATGCTGGTCTGCTAAGTGTGATTCCTCTTAGTCTGTGTTGCAGAAAGGTGATCAAATCACATAAATACCTGGGGGCTTAAGTCTCTACAGCTCCATGTGGCAGAGGTCTAATTTTCCTGCCTTGTTCATTTTCCCCATATGATCTATGCTAGCAGAATTCTTAAGAATAGGTAACAACAGATAGATACGTGTTTATAGTTCTTATTTAAAATGTTACATGCTTTTCTTCTATGCAAATGCAATGGCATGTTTTTAACTTTCACAGTTTTACTGCTTTGCAAACAAGTATTTTTAAGATTGTCTTAAGGACTTACTTTTCAGTGAGCTGTGAAAGTAAAAATAAAATATTAAATGCTTGGCCACTTTTAAAAATGCCTTGTCCCTGGAGGTAAAGAAACAACAAAACCAAATCAGAAGATGATCCTAGGAAGACCATGAAGCCCTGTTCTATCAACCATCTGATGTACACTTTTAGGGAGAGGTATTCGCTAAAATACTTCGATTATAAAAACCTTTCGGGTCAGGTAGACTTAGCAAAACCTAGGACACTATATATCTGGGTAGGAAACAGAAGCAAAATGAATTCAATGTGTATGGAGGAATGGGATTTGACAGAGGAATTAGACCATGTGTTAGGTCTAGGCTTTAGAGCTAGGTTACTCTCTCTTGACCCAGCCCTGCATGTGTCCCACTTAAGGTAGAATTTTGATGATACTTCAAGATACTGAAAGGCATGATTTTGGTGGTGAACAGATTTCCAGTTTTCTAGTTTCCCTTGAAATGAGCACTGTGCCAATGTGAATGTCTTGGGGGAGTACATAAGACTGGTAGGCAGAGTTTTATGTAAGCAGCAATGTGTCCAAACACTTGGGTCAGTTTACATGCACAAAAGAGTGTTGTAACCTTTTCTCAGGCCTTTTCCTAGGAATAAAATAGCTTAATGGGGGTTGTTCTGTTTCAGAACACTCACTTATGTGTACATAGACCAAACATGGAACGTTTGGCTACCAAAAGGAGACTGTGCTGGAACATTATAAATCTGTGAAAACAAGCAGCTGCAATGCATAGTGATTTGCAGCCTTAACTACAGCAGTTTCAATGGGTGACAGCTGTAATGATTAAGAAATACAGCCCAACAAAAAGTATTGCATTTTCCAGGAGTGACAGAGGACATAAAGCTGATAAATAATCCTCTAGGAGTCTACCACCCATAGTGTTTTATTGCTACTATGAAACAGCATTATTCAATAAAATTAATAGAAAAAGGCAGCACAGTTCATCTACAAGGCAGTGTATTGGTATAGCTTACATTGCTACTAGTCAACCCAAAAATCTCAGTGTTCAAAACCGTTTGAATTAGCCTTTGTAATTAGTCATTTACCATGACTATCTCTAACACAGACGCTGCTAACTTAATCAATGTATTTAGGTGATCTCTTCTATTAAAAAGCTTCCAACAAAGCAACAAAGACTTGAAGGATAACCAGACTTTACAACAAGCAGAGACATTTTTCCACAGCACATGCATTGTTCGTATTAATGCATGACATCAAAACAACAAACAAATCAAATAAAGGATATTCACATAGCCATTAACTTAAATAAAAATTAGAAATCTATATATGAACAGCCACCAGAGGCTGCTAGAGACTGAACCTTGCACCTGTTGCCCTCCCCATTATGGAAAGTTTGTTGGTCTCCCTTGCAATGTTACCTGTCTTCAACAGCTAGAAGGTCTGTATTGCCTGTTTTTCCTATGCAACATCTAGAAGCATAATTAACTAATCATATTTTTCTGCAATAACCCTTAAGCAGCTTTTCCCAGAACAAGAATGTGAAATGAAGATTAAATTCTGCTCTGAACTATGCTAGTTAGAACTTAGCTATTCTAAATGTGTGCTACTGAGAAAGCACTGAAGTCCTTTGGCCATATTATTATCTTGTAAATTGTATGTAAAAGCATGCAGGATATTTTTACCAAGGAGATAAAATTTCTACCCCCAAGACCTTGCAGTCTCCAAAGGTCTAGAAAGGCACAGATATATTTTCTACAGGCTAAGGTACTCATTTGTTGAAGGTGTATGGTAATGTTAGCAAATCAAATTTCACGCTCTCCAGTCCTCTGCTGTAACTTTGAATGCCTCTGGCATTAGAGGCTGTGGAGCTGCTAATGCTTTTCTGACTGAGAAGGGGATTGGAGGTTGTGGTTATACCAGAGAGGACACTTTTTTTCCCCTCTCTTAAAGGTTAAAGGTTAAAGTCAAGCTACCCACACATCAGATAAGAAGGTCTGAGACTTGGTCTGTCCAGAGAGCAGACTGCCAAGGCTGTCCCAGCCCCACTAAACTTTTTCTGGTTGGCACAAAGTTTTGGAGTAGCATTAGGCCTACAAAGAAAATTCATTAGGGAAATGCATGCAAACTGCAGATGGCCTCCAGGTTTTTGTCGTGATGTAGAAAGGGCATTAAAGATGGAGAATTCTCATACCAGGAATGTTACTTCTGAGCTTAGATTTGTATTCATGCCGTAGGGAGGTGCTGCTTTTTGAGAATTATCACTCTAAGCCATACGGTGTCTGCTTTTATGTATCTAAGAAGGCTATAACTGCCAGATTTTAAGCTTCTGGTAGCCATCACCGTTTTTAGTTCCTTTAGTTATGAGCAGGTATATACAATGATACTTCAGAGCTTTCTTTATAATGATACTTAAGAGATTTCTTCTAAGCTCTAGAATTGTTTGTGTGTGTATTACAAAAAAATAACTAAATAACAGCAGATTCATTAAAAGTGGCATAGTGTAGACTAGGTTATTAGCATAGCTTTAAAGTTCTCTACTGTTGCTGCAAATGTCACTGTTTTCTTCTAAACAGTTTTTTTCCAGATCAATGCAGAATTACTTAATTTGATTTTAAACAAACAGTGGCAGCACTTCCTGTTAGTCTAAACAATAAATGACAATGAGAACAATAAAGCATCCTCTGGCAGGATGGGATACAGGTTATGTTCATATACCACCAATGACTGTGCATCAGCATAAAACCATTTGCTCTCCTGTTTCAGTTCATAAAAGCTTAAAAAAATTTAAGTCTACCAACTGGATTTTTATTAGCTTGGCTATTGAAGTCAGAAAACAATAAGTGCTGTTTATCTTAAGAATTAAAGAACCCCAAGAACAGTTGAATAAATGTTAATAAGGAAAAATGAGAAGGCACAAAGTTTTATCAGCTAAAAGCTTGTTTGGAGTGAAGCGTGCTCAGTAAAAGCAATGCCTAATTTGCAGTGTTAGTGTCCCTGGCTGGGTTGCCCTTCTGATAACCACCATCAGCCAGCTGCCTAGCCCTGGGCAGAGCACGAGCTCCAGTGACTGCAGAGTTGGTATATCCACCAGGACGGGCCAGGCAGGGATCAGTGGTTGCTGGCAGTTCTAATGGGCCTGCCTAAAGTGACAGGGCTTATAGTCCCTCCTCCTGCCCAAGGAAGGTCAGCTATGTCCCCATCACTCCTGGCAGGGAGCTGTCCCACCAGATCTTTCAAAGAGGTTTCCACAACTTTCTCAGCCAATGGTTCTGACTTTCACTCATAGAAACCTTCCTTAATGCTGCTCAGGAACATGATCTCTTGCTATTTAAGATCATCACCTGTTCTCCGCACACTGAACATGGAGAAGAGGTGATTCCCTGCTCCTCTGAAGCTGCCTTTTCCACATATAAAGACTTTGTCCCTCATGTTTTTTTCTTCTACAGGCTAAATAGTCATTTATCTTTCCTCAGACCGAACCTTCCTCAAATCTCTGGTTATTTCTTCCTCTAATCTTTTGAAAACTGGTCAGAAATGTGAAGCTGAAAACCAGAAGTACCTGACCTATGGCCATATCAGTACTACATATAGCAGGAGACTTGTTTCACGTAACAAGCAGGTTTGACCTCTGTTCCTGTATGCCAGTCAGCTTTTACAGCAACCTGAGGTTCCAAATCAGACAGAGTATGATTCAAAAATAAACAAATTATAGCATTTTGCAGTTCTTTAATTTGTATTTATGTAGCTATTTTCTCCTAAATGTAAACCCTTATATTTGTCCCTGAACTTTACTTTTTCATATAAAAGTGTCAAGAACATTTTGAGCTTGAAATCTTGCATTCAGCAGAGTGGCTGGTGCTCATTTAGTCCCATTATCCCTTTTGGTGTTGCCTGCAAATTTAATTTGAATACCCTGTCCAGTCATCTAGAACAGTAAAGAAAATATTAAATATTACCAGACTCCAGAGAGTCTGCTCAGGATACTCTTTCATTTTGGCAGTGACTTATGAATAACTACAGTTTGATTATAGTTTTACAGCTATCTTTGCTCTCACCCTCTTGTGGTTCCCCTAGTTTGATGATGAACATGTCATTCAAAATACTACAAGAAGCCAAGATATGACATCTTTTGCTTCCCTTCTATCACAGTGTTTCCATGTCACATAAGGCAATTAGATTTGGCAAAAGAAAGACTTGTCAGACTAATCCATGTTTCCTTTTTCATTCCTTTTTTAAAAAATTCTGGGTGCTTAAAAATAGTTGGCTCGATGATTTCATTCACTACAATTTTTCTGACATTGAAACTAAGATGACACCTGTGCAACTCCCTGGCTCCTTCCTTCCTTCTTTCAGAAATATGGGCACTGCATTTTCCTTCTCTACATTCCTGGCATTCACGCATCTTCTGCAAATTCATCACGATAATTACTGACGACTTGTGAGATTCCCACCAGGCAGCTTTGGAAGCAAACCAAGGGTGAAGTTCATTACACTAAGCAGATATTAAATACTATACTTTAACCATTTTGCCCGACTGAGGGCTGAAGTCTTGCCTCTTTGTCCCGTGCATCTAGTATGTATATTGCAGTCAGTTCAGGAATCAAAGATTTTTATTATTTTTTTTTAATCCATCATATTAATTTAAATGTAATTTTAAGAAAGGAAAAAAAGCAATTACATCTAGTGTTTTATAATGATGAAGAAAAAGTGAACAAAATAAGACATGGATAATGCATCGTCACCTTGAAACAGAAAAAAATGTCATGACAGACACTTGTCTTTCATTGTGCATCCTGTTCAATACACAGAGGTCAGACTCACTCCATTAAAAGAGAAAGAGGTGCTACTGAGGATGCATGTCTCCCTGTTCACAGTGAGATGCATGCACTCTTACTGTGCAGTTAAGCTGTTTGGTTGTCAGCCTCAGTAATGTTGCCTTTTTTATGAATATTGTTAAAATATTAATCGTCCCTTTTTTATTGTTAATAATTCAAAATCTGATTTTAAGTCTTCTACCTGTTCCAGCTGCAGCTATTTTTCACTGGAAAGCTCAAGTATATTTCTGCAGTGGGTTTATCTCCCTGACAAATTTTGATTGCTAACTACAGTTACTGGAGAACAGTTCAGAAAAATGGTTTAGAGCAGTAAAAGTGTATTAAAAAACAGGTTACCTTTGCATAAAACCCATATATATTTAGACAAAGGCCATGCATGAACAAGTGCCAGACTGAAAGGAAGCTGCAGTTATAATAGGCAACTTTAGCTCTTGTGACAGCATTTAACTACATGATAATACTTTAAAATTCCTTTCAGCACTATGGCCCCAAAGATCCAAACAAATGCTCATTTGAACAGTCTACTTGCTCCAAAAAGCTTTCCTGTAGTTGTTGTTTAAAAGCTATAGAGAAGAATGCTAGAGGAATGTAATCGCACAGTAAAAGTGCCTCAGAGCTTGCTGGCTATTATAAATACATCAGTATTGTTTATTCCTCTTTCCATAGACACCTTGGAGATAGACCCACCAGAACTTTAAAAACTGCCTGAAAACTCTTACAGAATATTATTTTCATCTTGCACTGAGCATGGATGGTGCATATGTTCTCATCAAGCCCAGAAGAACAAATGGACTCAGAGTTATGAATTGAAGCAGGGTGTAACATGCAATGTCCATGCAATAACCCTTACTATGTCTGAGATTGATTCCCAGGCACTAAAAATATTAGAGCCACCACTGCATTCAGTCATATGCTATCCTTAAAACCTACCACTGTTTTCTTAAAAACATTAGAACATTAAAAATCAAAACACACCTCCCCCACCCATATCATGAGGTTTTGCACTGAAGTGGTAACCAGCAGTCTCAACAAGGTTAGCTGTATTTGTGTGAGGTTCTACATCTACGTCTGTACGTATAAATACATACTTGCACACATACACATATATCTATATACACACAGTTGTCTCAGTTCTCAGATGTAATGACAGAGAAAGCCACACTGCAGAAGAGGGCACACAGAGGTGAAATCATCTGCCTGTGAGTGCAGAGCAGATGGGTACTAGAAATAGAAATACAGCTCCATCTGTAAATTACACTTGGGTGCTCCAGACTTTACTACATCTCTTTTCTTCTACCTTCATGACATGGCTAAAGTTTGCCACATGTGCACTCATATTTTTGTTTGATAGAAGGTAGTAATAGTACGGAAAGATGGGAATATAAAGAGGGCTGGTGTAGATCTACCTCTTATCCACACTTGGAATCTGGAAGTGACTAGGGATATACACAAACTGAGAGGCCAGTGAGCCATCCCAGGTCCACCAATTTTCCTTTTCTAGAGTTTCCCCCATCTTGACAGAGTCTGTCCCACTTGGTGCCAGAAAATCTCATGATGTCTTTGCTGCTGTCCAGGTTAGCACTCCAGGATGTACCAGATAAAGAAAGGCAGGAAATTTTTTACTTCTTACCGTGCTCTAAATATGCCAACAAATTCAGCACTATTGAGACATAGCTGGGACCTACGCACTACCAACTCTACCATACCCAGAAACACAAATGATATTCAAGGATGAATGCATGAGCTATGTGTCCCCAAAGTCCTAGCAGACAAAAGAGTGGGTTACAGCTGGATTTTGTTACCCTTCTATCCTTATCCTTCCTGCCACCCCAAATATGTTTTGTAGGCAAACAGAAGAAAATAAAATAACTGCAGAGCTATTACCAAGAGAGAACATGGCCCAGAACTTTGTCAGCTGTCAAAGTAATGATCCCATTTTCTATGAAAACAAGCTTGTTACTGTCTATTTGGTACAAGAATAGTATGTGTGTTCCAGGGGAAAAAAAAAAGGCATCCAGGAAGCCAAGAAAAGTTACAGGCCCAGCACTAAAGGAAAGCACATTTGCACATAACACACTGGAGACATTCAAGAACAGTTCATTTTGATATAGTGACAGGTCTTGTAATGTTGCCAAGGACAGTGTAAGTTGGTATCCTAGACTGGAGCTGACACAGAGCAGTATTTCTCATAGGTAAATAACTTCATTGTGTAGCACAGAAAAAAGAACCCAAAACATTCATAAATACACCAGTAAATATGGGCTAGACATTGATGTCTTGTAAGTCTTCTAGGCAAGATGAGAAACTTCTAAATAGGCCTTCGCTTTGCACCTCCCTCACATGCACCTTTTTTTTTTTTCTCTCTGCTGGTCATGTAGTCATTTCAATCTGCTCAAAGGAGCCGTCAGAGAGTTCACAGGTGTTTCTTTTTCTGGCCTTTACAGAGTGCTAATAGGCAATGTTATAAAAACAGAACTAAGAAATCTCCACTATGTTGAGTTCAAGAACTGTATTAAAATACGTAGCTGTGAAGGACTGGGGAAATAGCTCAAAATAAGGTATGTTCAAACCTCTCAAATACTTTCTGTGTGGAGCTTTACATTGAAACCTGCATTTACTGATGTATCTTAAAGTTACTTAAGCTATTTTGGCACCATCAGGTTGATAAATGTAATAGCTATGGTGAAAAGAATACTGATTTTTAAAAGCTGCTCTAAAATTCAGTAAAAGTTTTCAATCAAGTCTTGTTTTTCAAAAGAATATACCTCTGTATACAGCTTAGATGTTTGGCTTTCGTAATGAAGAAAATAAAAATATTTGTCATACTTAAGTATCTCTATATTTCAACTTGCAATCATTGTATGAGTAAAAAGTATAAACACCATAAAAAAATCACAAGACTGAGAAATTAGCTTCTTCTATACAGATGCAACCTGGGGCAATGCCTTAGAAATCAGAGCATGCTACTTGTGAATATCACTCTTGTTCTCTGCTATTTCTTGATTATATGAAGATGAATGCTTTAGCTTTTCACTGAGTTTTCTTACTGAATAGTCTTGCCCTGTGTTGCTTCCCTAAATCATGGTAGAAAGAAGCAGTACAGTGCTCTTCTCCAGAACAGAGATAACGTGGCCACAGACCTCCAGATTTTAAGACAGGTATGAAACTCTAACTTGTGGCTGTGATCAGCCATGTAGAACACTTTCATAATAGGCAGAGTTATTTATTGCTTGCTAAAGAAGCAAGGGAATAATAGAAGAAATAGTAAAATTGTTGCGAAGCAATTTATTGACTTTTGTGAAAATAACAGGAGGTAAGAAAGGTGGAAATGTAGGAGATAATGGAGGAGGGGAATGGGAGGTGGAAAATAATTTTGACTTATGTGTGCAGTAATTTCCTGGGCTGCAATATTGTCTGGAGGGAGAGGGGGGTGTGCTGGATCTGAATTATATCTAGAATGTTGTGCTTGGCCTTATCAGTGATTTGAGCAACCCAATATTAAAGTAGCATCTGCTTCCTGGGAGGTTACAGGTAGTATGGCTCTGGCAAAAGATAGGACTTCCATGTAATTTGGTATATCTAGAGATGTGTATCGCATTTATGGCTTAAAACACTAGTATGGGAATTTTTACATTGCGGCATACACAGTTTCCTTTGTAAGCTTGTTTGATTTAAATATATGAAGGCAGAATACAGCTGTTTCTTTGTGGTGAATACAGAATTAACTTTCTGAAAAAAAATGCTGGTGAATAGATTGATTTGCTTGAAAGTTAAATAAAATATTAATTCTCTTAAATAATTCAGTACCTGTCAGCTGTCTTGTTCGCTTAACTTATGTTAACAATTAAAAGGAGATGTAGATGATTCCAAATTCCTTGGAGGCCAACCCTGTGAATTTCTCTGCCTGACACTACTAAGAAGTTCACTTTTGTCCTTACTCTGTACATGTCTTATCCCAGAATGGCAGCTGTAGGCTATTTCTCTTGAGTGCACTACTTAGGTAAACCATGGAGATTTTGGATTTGGTTGGGTTTTTTTAAGCCAGTAGGCAGTTGGATCCCTGGTGATGAAGAGAAAATTGTCTTATGGGTGACCTAAAGAAGGTGATTCAAATCCGTCTTGTGACTGAATGAGCTAGGATAGGGTTAGGGTCCCTACAGCTGGAAGACATGAAGGAGAGAGAAAGGAAGGCACAGAGAAGCCTGTTCAGATCCTGCACCACAAAGTGGGTGGGCGATTTCCTGCCCAAACCACCTCTGACATTGTCTGCATGAATCAGTCTCACTTTAAACATATCAGAAATTAAAATGATGTGGAAACTGAATGATTTGGCAGAGAGTATAAGGGTGTTGAGATGGAGCAGAAACCAGGTTTGGGATATACTGCAGGATCTTGGGAATTATTTGGGCTGCAAGAGACAACCTTGGGTCCCCTGCTTTTGCTTGAAGGAATCAGTTCCTGGGGGGTTAATAACAAAAAGCAACAATTTTACTTGTGTGTGTTTGAGGGACTTAGTTTTCCTTTGTGTGCCGCCTCTTGTTGCTGAATAAAATCGATTGGGATTTGGGAAGCTGAAGTATTAGAACAAAGTTGTTGGGGGAACTGCTTTCATAACTACCCTAGAAATGGGTTGGTTAATGGAGAGGAGAATGAGATTTTTACTATTGAGTTCTGTAGTGGAGCAAAACCGTTTTTTGTAGCAGATCAGTTGAAGAGGCTTGGAATTCCCCC
>NW_009928033.1:6882-15230 GCF_000696875.1 Nestor notabilis | reverse complement strand
CCCCCCCCGCCCCAAATGACTTGTTATTATGGTCAGAAAGAATTCGTTATGCTGTAATAGAAAATATGAATGAAAGTCATGCAGAGAAAGGAGAAATGAAATCCTGAATTTTGTTGTTGGGCTTTGCTTTGTCTCTTTGCAGTCTGGTTATTCACATTCATGCAATTCTGTAGTCTACCGGCTTATCAGAAGTCATCACCAAGTTAACCATCCTTGTCTGTTTTGGTGAAATTTTAGCTAGAAATCCAATAACCTATGTATAGGTCAGATTTCCTCAAATGTATTGTTTTCCTGTACCCTAAGATAACTTGGGCAGCTGGTATGTAAATTGCATTTAAATGCCTACATACCTGAAAAATCTTTCAGGAGAGAGATAATTTAATTGTACAACAGCTCCCTTGTCAGATAGTTATTTTAGTTTTCTTATGATCAAGATGGCCTTGTGATGTGCATCTACTGAACAGTAAATTCAGTTTCACAGGGAACATAAGTTTTTAGACAAATTCTAACCATCTTTTTCGTAGCAAGTGTGAGCTGCTCTTAGTTAAAAGCATCATATTTACATGTGACACAGTATTTAATTAAAATCAGAAGAAAAGCAACACTTCTTTCAATCCCTCTCCCTCTTATAAAATTCCTTTTTTTAAACCTTGCTATTGCCTTTACTTCCTATTTAAAAAACAAACAAGGATTTCTCAAGATCTGATTTTAATTATTTTTTTCTTAATGGAAATTACCTACCACAGCTGTGTACTGCAAGGAACCTTGGTCAGTTGCTTAGGTTGTGCATACAGGCATTAACACAGCAGGTAAAAATTTAAGTAGTACTAAGAATTTGAAGTTTTGTAATCAGTAAAATTATGGTCACTCAATGACTCTGGAAATATCAAACTTCTTTGAAATACAGTAATTAATTGTGTGCTATCTCACTCGTTCCATTCTTACTAAAGCTTAAAAAGTAACCAAGCTTAAAAAGTATCCTGTGTCTGCTCAGGAGGGTGTTATCTTCTGCTGAAAGTATAGACTAGGAATCAGATTTTGATTTGATTTCCTGGTAAGATCTTCACATTCAGAATCGAGTGCACAAGATTGTAAGTGTAAACTGATTCAAAACAAAATTATATGCTGGTATAATTCCAATTATATTACATAATGTACTCCAAGACTATGTTAAAGTAACATATAATTTGGTATAACTGTCTCATGACTTCATTGTAAGCAGCAGAAGAAAGTGTAAGCATTTTTATTCTGATTCCAAGGTTAGCAGTGAGGGAAGACCCTTGTCAAAGATAGAGGTAGAATGGATTTATGATGAAGATCACTATAGAGCCCAAGGCAAGTATGGTAAGTTATCTCATAATAGTTATTCATTACCACCTAAAATATTTCTGCATTGTAATATACAGAGTAAAACATCAGTTTTAATCTTTTTTAATCATAGAATCATTTATTTTTGGAAAAGACCCTTACGGTCAGAGTCCAGCTGTTAACCTAGCACTGCCAAGCCTACCACTCAACCACATCCCTAAGGGCTGTGTCTTTTAAATACCTCCAGGAAAGGTGACTCCACCATTTCCCTGGGCAGCCTGTTGCAATACTTGGCAACCCTTTCAATGAAGAAAGTTTTCCTAATATCCAGTCTACACCTCCCCTGGCACAACTTGAGGCCTTTTCCTCTTGTCCTATCACTTGTTACCTGGGAGAAGAGACTAACACCCATCTCGCTAAAACCTCCTTTCAGGCAGTTGTAGCGAGGGGTAAGGTCTCCCTCAGCCTCCTTTTCTCCAGGCTAAGCAAACCAGTTCCCTCAGCCACTCCTCGTAAGACTTGTGCTCTAAACCCCTCACCAGCTTCATTGCACTTCTCTGGAGAGTCTTTCTTGTAATGAGGGGCCCAAACACAGCATTCAAGGCGTGGCCTCACCAGTGCCAAGTACAGGGGTCAATCACTGCCCAAGTCCTGCTGGCTGCACTATTTATGATACAAGCCAGGATGCTGTTTACTGCCTGGGCACAAGGTGGCTCATATTCAGCTGGCTGTTAATCAGCACCTCCAGTTCCATTTCTACACACTATTGCTGATACAGGCCAGGATGCCGTTGGCCTTCTTGGCTGCCTGGGCACAAGCTGACTCATGGTCAGCTCCATCAATCAGCACACCCAGGACCTTTTCCATGAGCAGCTTTCCAGCCACTCTTCCCAAGCCTGTGGTGTTGCATGAGGTTGTGTGACCTAAGTGCAGGACCAGGCACCAAGCCTTGTTGAACCCCATACAACTGGCCTTGGCCCATTGATCCAGCCTGTCCAGATCCCTCTGTAGAGCCTTCATACCCTCAAGCAGACAACACTTGCTAAGGGTGCACTTGATCCTCTCCTCCAGATCACTGACAAAAATATTAAACAGAATTGGCCCCAGTACTGGTCCCTGGGGAATGCCACTTCTGACAGGCTACCAATTGAATTTAAGTCTATTCAGCACCACGTCCTCCTTCTGCTCCCTCTTGCAGATTGCTAACCTCCAGTCACCTGGGACCTCCTCAGTTTCCTACACAGCTGGTAAATGATAGATTTGCATGTCTAAATGCTGCAGCAGGTCACTGGCTGTTTCTCTTTGGATTATGGGGCCTTCATTTTGCTCCTTGTCTTGCAGCTCAGGGGGCTGGGTACCCCAAGAACAACTGGTTTTACTATTAAAGGCTGAGGTAAAGAATGCATTAAATACCCCATCCTTTTCCTCATCCTTTGTCATTATGTTTCCTCCTTATCCAATAAAGAATGGAGATTTAGAATGTTGACCTTCCGCTTACAAGAATCAGGGATTGGTATCTTTGCTCCATTACAAACGCATCTTTTATTTTTGTATGTCTGTACAGATTGAATGCTCTGTTCATTCTCTGACAAATTTTTCACACTCATAATGCCATTTTACCATTTTGTTACCATTCTGTTACATTTGGTAGACATTGTGTCTACCGAATAAACGCTGACACGTGTCAGCATTTATCAAGCTCTGTGTAAAGAAAACTTTTTGGGTAAAAAATATTTACTGTTGTATAAAAATCTGTATTCCACTGGTATGTTTAAATATCCTGGTTGTATAAATCAGACATCATGGAGACTTTGATTCAGTTCACATCTACTTAGCACCAGAAGTAGAATATTAAGGTATAGGGAAGATAAATGCTGTGCTGCTTTCTCACTTGCTGTGATGTCTCTACAGCCTCTTTCCACAGGCTAATTTCCATGTCTTCCAGCTGAGCCATTCTTTTTCAAAGCTGTGATGGCAGAACCTAAAAATCAGCTTCTGCTGCCTTTTTTGTTTACTTAGACAAACAGGCAAAACATAAAAATAAAGAACAATTTTCCTCCTCCTAGTAAAGCACTCGAGTGAAAGCTTGCTTTATATTGACCTCAATAAGACTTAGAAATTCTTAAGAGCTTTGATTCAGGGCCTTTGTTCCTAATCCTGTTTGAACGCAGACTTCTCATTGACTGAAGTGGAGTAGGAGACAGCTCTTAATCACTTTTAATACAGAAATAACTTGAAACACTGTAGAAAGATATACTATGCTTGTACAGTTATATTATCTTGGACCATTACTTAATTATGGCAGTGCTTTGGTTTTATAGTGGAAGCTACAGAGACAGCTGTGTGTATTGCTCATAAAAATGGAAAATAATTCAGAGTACTGTATTGTGTCTTTGTTGTGCTGATTCTTTGGATTAGTTACCTACATTTCAGGCTTTAAAGCCTGAGGACTGTTCAAAATTATGTATATTTCCTGATATTCTTTATTTCTGAATCTGATCTTTACCTACTTTAATCATATTTTGGATATTGGTGCAGTACAGTAAGCACAACTTTGACATACTTAGGTGAAAAATCCAGTGCTGCAATGAAAACATCCCATGGCAGAGTGTATAATCCTGCTAAATGTAGAAACATATTACAGCATGATCCTGCAGGGCCTTGAGCAAGAATTAGTTAGCCTTGTCACCAACAGTAGTGTACAACTGCAAACAATGTGATTACTCAGTGCTCAAAGCTGGAATATTTTAGAGCATTTGTCATGCTAGGCAGAAGAATACCTGATTGAATCTGCATTTTTCTTCAAAGTGGCAGTGAAGTTTCAAAGCAAGCTCCCTAGCTGTCCCCACTTACTGGAGGTTGCTTTGTTCTTCAGGTCTCTTCTGGAGTCTGGGAATTAGTCCCTTCAGAAGAAACTAAACAAACTCTGTTCCAGCAGCATCCCCACACACTTTTAGTCCTCCTGCAGATATAAAGCTTTCAACCAGTTAGTACTACTTTGGTCTGCTTGGTCACATGCACAGGGAGGGGATGTTCAGTCCTGATGATAAGACTGAATCTTGTCTGAAGTAAAATCTGGAAGTCTGTGTTTAGTGACAATCAGGGGAACCACTTCAAACAGGTAGTTTCAGTTACCTTGGTGTCAAAATTAGGGCTGGAAGCCATAACCAAGCAGCCTTTGTTATGTGCAAGAAATAATCTGCTCATGACAGTTGCATGCTTCTGCAGGCAGTTTAAAAAAGTATAGGAAAATGTGGATTAATGCCACTTCTTATTGGTTTTAGTGCTTTGGTTCTTATTGGGTTTTTTTCTATTTTGAACCTTTAGTGAGCTATATAACAAAAAAGAATATGTGATAGTGTCATAGGAAAGACAGCACAAAGAAAGATTTTTGGTATATATATATTTTTTTTTTGTTCACAGAATCATGAACCAACCCTATCTTGATACAACCTGCATTGGGCACCATTTCATGTTGGAGAGCATCTAGATTGCTGTATCCCTTCTGGGGCCCCAGTATAGGAGAGGCACACAAAAAATTGACTCCAGGGGAGCCCTGAGATGGTCAGGGCAGAAGCAGCATCCCTGTGAGGAGGTGGTGGTGGAGGAGGGTTGCTTAAGCCAGAGAAGGGGTGGTTTCAGGGCCCAACATCTGCCTGTCCCTACCTGGTGGGAGATTGCTTGGTTGATGCTGAGGAGGTTGACTGGAAACCCTAGCTCTGGGAGGTTCAGGCTGGATCTCAGGAGAAGCATCTCCAAAGGGCTGTGGGCTCCCTGGAGTGCCAACCCCTATGAGATCTGAGCAGGAGGCTGTGACACTGACCTCTGAGTGCCTGTTCCACCAGAATTATTATTAGGATTCTGAGATTACTCTATTTCATTGCCATTTATGAAAGAAATAAGAACAAAGATCCAGTTTGCAAGTCATGCCTATAGACAATTTCTACCACAGCCATTAATTATTTTCCAGGAGTGGATGTCAAATATGGCATGTAAATCTCCATGCTTTTGTCAATGCACCAGCTTCCCTGGTGTTTTCAAACTCGATACTGGACATAATCTACATAATCTACCTAGTTGTACCATACCTCTGCTGTCAGAATTTTTTGCTCATATTATATGTATGATTTGAGCTGTGAGTCATGTGGCATATTTTTATAACATTCAAGCATACAAGTATACATTTGCATACTTTTTAACCTTAAATGTGCCAGAATGTTTTTCAGTCACTCTTTGTTATTCTCTAAATTATGCAAGCTGGAGACTTTAGTACAGATTGTCACTGATTAATAAACACTTCAGCAGGTGATTGAAGAGGTCTGAGATCACATGCTGGCCTACAGTGTTAGGCCATACTGGGGCCCACAAGTCTATCTTCTGCTCCAGGGAGAAATACTCTGGCCATCAAGCACAATTAAGGAGACCTCTTCATACCTCCTGCAGTACCCATTTGGTGCTGTAAGAGAGTCAGGGCCAGTGAGATGTGAAAAACCACAGGTGAGCTCTTTCATAGAGCTTGCTATATGAACAGACTAAACCCACCAAATGCCATAGCTGTGTGTGCTCAGCATGTGAAAGCTCTTCTCTTTCCATGGACTCATGGGCTCCCTAGGGGAGAGGTGCTGCTTTACCATCACTCACGCCTCCACTCCGTATCCAAGACCCCTGCAGCGGCAGGGGTTGTAATTCTCTATGGAGAGAATTGATAGAGGTCAAATATGCAAAGATAGCTTATGTTGATAATGTACAGAAACCTGTTAATGTCTATGTAGGGTATGAAATACATAATTTTTATGATATATGTACAGTGAATTTATCTGCTAATTTTTAGGTATTTGTTAAATTGTTCTGGGGAGAGGATGGTTAATGTACTAGTTCTGAGGCTAAAATGTCACTCATCACCTTACAAATTGTATATGAAAATATCAGGAATATGGTAGCATTATTCTGTTTTGTCAGGCAATGTAAATTTTCAGCTGCCCTTTGGCAGCCTTTGGCTAAACAGTAGCCATGTCTACATAGTAATTGTTTTGGGTTATGAACACTATTTTAGTTAATATATCGGGTAATTTTCTAGAACACTGACTTTTCATCATCCATTAAGGAAATCTTTATAGAACACCACATCACTACCCAAAATTGTGATAGCTTAATGAATTAATTGATCTTACATGTTACATACTGCTGTGAGCGCCCAAAAATATCTGTATTAATGTCAAAGTCCCAGAAAGATCTTAAATGTTATAAAATTGAACTAAGAGAAGCAAAGTTTTGAAATACTGTTCATACTACAATATACGAAGCTTCATACACTGAGCCTCACGACTTAGCTCTAAAACATAACTTGGAGAGAGATATTTGAAGACATAAAGGGTGACGTTTTTAGCCTGTAACTTTGCTTCTGCCTTTTAATATCACCATGCTGCTAGCATAATCACATGTGCACATGCTTTGGCAGACAGGCAAATCACTAGAAGCTGTGATTTGATCCTTAGCCATTTACCTTTGTCTAAATTTGGCCTGTAAAAAGGATTTTGACTAAATACAGGAGAGAACTGCACTGATGTTTGTGTAACTGTAGAATAGCAAGGATTTACAGAAGCTTTAGAAATCCAAGCTTCCTGATGGGTTTGTCTTTTCCTTTCCACACTCTGTAGCTTAATTTAGAAATTCCAATATTTAATCAGGCTTTGCTTTCTACTTCTATGAAGTTATCATATTCAGAATGTGGGCATATGTTGTTGGATATGATTTTTTTTTTACCTTATCAAGTGCTTTCTCTGCCTCTAGTCATTCTTGTATTTTCTACATTCCTTTGTTTCACATTAACTTTTTTCCCCCATAGAAAATATGCTAAATGCAAGGTGATCAAATGCCACAGATTCAGCCTACTGTTTTCATTGTAATGTCTTCACATTTCAAAGAGTGCATCAAGATCATTTATGTACCTATTTTGTTACAATCTTGAACAATAACAGCCCAAAGTCAGTCTTAAACAATTCTTTTTGTCAATCTATTTGCTAATAAAGTTTGCAGTTACTCTACCTATAAAATCAATACCTAATGATGTTACACAATAGGACATTAAATATGACACAGCTTTAACTGTATAACACAATATAAGTGTATTTTTATGTATCTCTTATAACACATGTTCAATCTCAATCTGTTGTCCTTAGGAACACCCGAAGGGTTGTGCTTGCTAGTTCCACTTACTATATCCTAGAAATATGCAGCTATGTTAGTGATCACATAAGTATATGGAAGATATGTAAACATTATTGAAATCTAATGGATGATGTACTGTAACTTTGGCTGGCAATGCTAGTAAATCAATTGGTTGCCCTTTGCCTTGCTTATCCCTTCCCAGCTTCTGGGCAAAGGGCTCCCTTTTCCTGTGTGTTTGAGTGTTGGGGTTTAGCTGAAGACCTTGGGCTTTATATGAGATATACAATATTATGTACATCTTACAATGGGCACATAAGAGAAATCTTTAAGTAGAAGAAAAAGGAGCACATTAGATAAATCAGTGGTGCAGCCTTGTACTTGTATTCTCTGCTGCTTTTCCACCTGGAAAATAATATAGCAGAATTAGAGTAGGTTTGTGGATGTCAGAGAATAAGAAAAATAAGTCAATGAAACCAGCCAGAAAGGAGTTTTAAATTAGGATTAATTTACAAAAAAGAAAAAAACCAATAACAAGCCTGAAAAAATACATATAGAATGACAAATGACATTGTGGAAGGAATGTAGAAGCTTCATTTCTTCTGCTCTCACTATGCACAAAAAAGGTGAAAGACTGTTAGATGAAAAGCAGGAAATTCCAGGATGATAAAAGTAAGCACATTTCCATACAGTATGCAACTAGAGTGGGGAATCATTACCACAGGAAATTAAGGCCAAAGCCTCTGTTCAAGCAATCAGTACAGGTATATAGGTATCATGGGTATGATGATAGCATTTTAGAAAAGGATATTAATCCTCTTCCATCAGAACATAAGACATCATAGTGGTATCTAGTAAGATTTCCACACTATTCC
>NW_009928033.1:0-6851 GCF_000696875.1 Nestor notabilis | reverse complement strand
CCTGCTTTATATTTCTTATACTTCCTTATGCAGTGTGATCCCGCAAGAATCTGAAGTCCTATGTTTAAGGTACAAGTAAAAGCCAGACTTCTACAGTAAGCATATTTACGATTCTGTTATTTGGGGTTTATTGTTCATATAAATGCCTCTTATTGTTGCTGAAATGCAGTACAGACAGCTGCATTTCTTAATGGTGCTGATTCACCAGCATTTTACTGAAAAAGTGTTCTGCTGCTGTTTAACCTGCATGCTATGAAAATGAAGCTGTTTTGCAATGAGTGACTCTCCTGAAAGAAAGCTTAGATCAGCTGATTTGAAGCCATGTGTCTAAGGCCATACACAAATGTGAATTTACGATTTTTTGCCCCCCCCCCCCCCAAATCTATTTAATTTTCTTCTCACTTTTTCCTTACTGTATTCATACATTTGCCAGAAGATGGTAGGTTGCTTTATGTGCACTATGCACTGAAAGTCATGAGGAAGAGGATGCATGAGATTTGCTGTTAATGTTGTTTTGGTTTCTAGAAGTAGAAGAACATTCACTACCAAAGGGACACAAATAAGTATTTCCCCTTTGCTGTGCGATTGTCATCATCTTGACTCCATGAGTGGAAAATTATTTACATTCTTTCTGAAGTCTGTCTTGATTTAAATTTTGTGCAATTTAACTATTTAATATTTAAATATTTTATACAAAGTTGAAGTATTAAATGAAGGGCACATGTAAATGACTTCCAGAAGAGCACAATGTTTCTTCCTGTGTTTTATTCTGCTATCTGTTAGCTGCTGGTTTCCTGTCTGGGTCTGATGCCTGTATACCTTAGAATACCACAGAAATGTGAATTATAATTAAAAATTGTATTTGTTTTCTGTAATCTTCCTGGAGGTAATCTTGTGCTGCCCTACTTCCCTTCAAAGTATTTCTTCCTCGTAGTGCATAACCAGAAATGTCTGATGCAGGAATAAAAACCATAATCATCAAGCTACCCCATTTACCAATGAGCATTGCTGGTATATTGTGTAGTGCTGTCACAACTACTTGTGCTAGCTGCGGGTTCCTATAAATTCAGTTATAACAGAAATGCCACTGGGGTTTTTTTTTTAGTGTTTGTTTTTTGTGTTTTTTATTTTTTTTTAAGATTGATTGCCAAGAGGAACATTTAAAAGCTGTATAGTTTTCCATCTGACAGTCAATTGCAATGCAAAAAGCACAGTCGGTGCCATCAGATGTGTGGAGTGGTGATATATTAGCAATAACATGGCAATAACAACATATTGGACAGATTTTTATTTGTAAGGCTTCTGCTAGTGCAAGGTCAGAAGCAAACTACCAACATCTATACTCCAGTATAGATGATTATGGTTTTAAAAAACATCTGATAAAGCAAATTATAGATGAAATCTGATATGTGATATGTGTTATGCTACCACTTGCTCTCTAGTAATCTCTTTTGCTCTAAGTGGAGCATAAAATATTTAGTAGAATAAGGCCCTGAAGTTCTTAAACCATATCTGTACAGTAACAATTTAAGATCATAGAGAGAAAAATTCTGTTTCCAAGTCTCAAAAAAAACCCCAACCTAGCTGCATCAGATAAAAACAGTAAATGCTAAGTTGGAACAGATAAAGTCAAAGGGCAGAAGTATAGGCATTGACAAATTATCTGGTGTCCACTTTTGTTGTCCTCTCTTTTTCAAGTGGTCCCGATGTATGATATTTTTTTTCAGATAAGTGAAAAGAAAACTTACTGGAATCAGAAATACATGAAATATAAAAAAACCTTCTTGAGAACTAACCCTTGAGCTGAAAAAATAGGTTACACAGAATATTTTAGAAGCTGGGCTTTTAGAACAGACTCAATGGAAAGAAAGCTATTTTTTAGCGTTTTCTGACAATTAGAAAATAGGTAGGTAAACCCAAGTTCTTAATCTGGAAAAACAAAGAGGAACAGCTTTCCTGGGCTCGAGGTGCACATGATGATATTATCATCAGCTGTGGGGAAAGACTACCTTCAATGTTGCTTAAAAAAAATCACATCTAATTGAGTGCATACCTAGCATTTACATTCTTACCTCATAGAGCATTTATGCTCTATGATCTGGAAAAAAAGATGATCTCATCTTTCTAATAGTAACTTAACAAATACTAAATTATGCATAATTTCACTCTGATTATGAATTTCAAAGAATATGCTTCTATGTTGTGTTTGTGTTTATTATGTTATATTGCATTCCCCTGAGTACTTTTCAAGCAGATTAGAAAGTCAACTATTAATTATTAGTATTGTAATTAGAGTAGTAAT
Source organism: Nestor notabilis (assembly GCF_000696875.1). NCBI lineage: Eukaryota > Metazoa > Chordata > Aves > Psittaciformes > Psittacidae > Nestor > Nestor notabilis. The sequence continues at coordinate 4,549 of NW_009928033.1, read as the reverse complement.
CGTAAAACTAAATATTATGGAGAACGTAATGAGTAGAAAAAAATGGGACTGACTATAGAACCCAGTTCCTATAGAGAGGTAGATGTTCCTGTCCTGTCTGACAACAACTTGCTTTTGCTGGCTGGCTGCCGCTTTCAATACATCTTGAGAATCAAGAAAGTATATAAATCAGCATGAGTGGTTATGTTGTTAAAACATAAGCAGAACACATCACGTTTGTTCTATCCCAACATTTTACTGCTTCTAACCTCTCCTGCTCCCATTTCCTCTCAAAAATGTACAAGTGATGATATCTAAAGTCTGTTCAGCATCAAAGGCTTTGAGTTGCTGTATCCATAATGTTTGGGTGTTGCCTTAGTCTTTGCTTTCCTATTCTATTCAAATCATTCGTTGTTCTATATGGTGTCAAAGGTGAAAAGGCTAAACTTTTCTAAGACAACTAGAGAGGGATACCTTTTAATTTGCAAGTCCCTAAACTTCAGTTATCTTGAAGTACACTTCTTTCAGAGGGTAGCATCATTAAAGATTTCCAAAAAGGGAAATCAGGAAAAAAACCAATCAAATATCACAAGTTAATCTGGAAAATTCCAGACTCATCTCCAAATTACTATAGAAAACACTAGTTTGGAGGCTACTCAAGTCCTTATAGTATCTTGTCTTACAAATCTTTCTGAGATTTTTGCAGAACAGTCTGGAATTGTTTGGTCCTCTGGCACAGGGGAAGAAAGGGTCAGTAGCAATAATACCATAGCTGTGGTAGTGTCTGTCATAGAGGAAAAATGCAGATCAAGTACTTCTTATCAGAGCAACTTTTATCATTGGAAAAACTTTTATGTAATTGAGAGATTCAATGAGAGACTCGGATAAGGGGACTGTTGAATAAAATGTGAACAATAAGCATGACTATGGTATTTCTTAATTTATTAATTTGTTACAATGGCTATATAATAAAATTTTAAGTATTTAATTGTTTGAATGTGAAATATAATTCAAAATTAAATATTTTCAGGAGCATGAACATAGTCCATGGGTGTTTATCTATTTTTTTAATAAAATGCAAGTGAAAAAAGAATGGGTGATTTGACATTTAAAATGTAGCACCTTTGGCAGGTATGTACCTGCCTGCACTGCTTCTCAAAGCTTCAAGATACTACCACTTGCTTGCAGTGCAGTGACTTCCGAATCCTTTTGTAGCTCAGAACTCAGTGGAAAATGTGTGCTTATGCCAAAGGCAAGATATTGCTGAACAGTGACACCTCTCTCTGAAGTCATAACTGCTAAACCCCTGTGTAGAAAGTGAAAGAAATTGAAGGAGGTGCGAGGGTTCTGAAGAAAAGGAGTTGAGCCCTGGATTACTCTTAAAAACAGTTTCCTGCAACTAAGGGCTTTTGTGTGTCTATTATTTTCTGAAACAACTGAAATCTAGCAGTTAAGTACCTGTTCTCAGGAATGCTGCTGTGTGACTCAGTGTGAACTCACTGCAATGCAAGTAGAGATCAATATCTGACCGGGTATGAAAACTTCAGGTTCTTGCCCTAGAAAAAACACGTTTGGTGTGTCTATGGCCCTTGCTTCTGCCATAGAAAATTTTGTCCTGACATGCTTTACAGGGACAATTTTCATCCATTTGCCTTCCTTGTTTTCTATGCATCAGGGAGGCAGGAGGGACCCCAGTCCTGAATCCATGCACAGAATGTCTCTGCAGAGCCCTTGTGAGAAGACTGGGGGGATGCAGCCCTGAGTGAGGACATGTACTGAGTGGGAGACCCATGTAGCCTCTGAAGGGGGAAAGAGCAAGAACATTGAGTGCAGGTGAAAAAGGAGCCCATAGCACTGTATTCTGAGGTCCCAAAGTGTTTGGGAACTTGACTGCCTCTTTGAAGTGGTCCCACAGTGTGGCATCATATTCTGCCCAGGGAGAAAGAAAGGTTCAATATGGTATGGGAGTAACGTTTTCTGCGAGGGTAACAATAAGCAGTGTGACTGTCTAACTCTCATACTGATATTATTATTCATAATTATTATTGACAAGACGAGTAAGGAACCATGGCAACCAAGGACAGCTTATTGAAAGCTATTTTTGCCTATGTTGTGATTTCCCCTCCCTATCCTTTTATTTTCTTTCTGAAAACATATATAACCTTTTCCAGTACAATTGATTCCTCTAGATTGATCTCCTCCTAATACTGCCTTAGTAACCTAATCAACCAAAAGAATATTTTCCTGTATTTTCTGCATCATCATCTGTGCTCCTAGATAATCTTCTGCAAGAAACAAAAGATAAAATAAATCTGAAAAGATGTTCTTCTTCTGAATATGTTGTACAGAAGAAAGTGTTCTGATAATGGTATAATATGATTGTCTGTTTATGCTTGTGGAGTTATTTATGAGCAGCCTGGAGAGTTCTGCTTTCATGTGTGAAAGTATTTTGGCCTGCGAAATCTTCTGAAGTGGGCACGAGAGTGTGAATGAAATAATTCTTGCATTAGGGAGGAAACATGAAAGTGGACTATGATCCAGTTTGCTTAAATCTGTACAAGTGATAAAGAAATGCCCATGCTACCTTAGGCCTGATAAGGAAATGGAGTGATGAGTGCCAGCTGGGGTCCTGAGTTCAGTGGGTTTGAGCACAGAGTGTGTTGGATCAGGGCCATGAGTTAGGAGTCCATCAAATAAGACCATTCAGTGTTGCATGCACTACAACAGTGCAGAGAGTACTGGAGAGCAGTGGGGAATGAAATATTCCTTTGACTTCTGCTCTGATTAAAATTTACTGCCAGAGTTTAAGGTTTAGATTTAAACAAGAAGAGAGATCTATCTAGCTCTGCAGAGCTGTGTAAGTGTCTGTGCCTGCCAAACCCCTCCAAGTACAGACACACACCTTAACTGGGCATGCTTGAGCTGCCCAGTGCTGAGGTTGCATGCTGGTGCTCTGCCAGTGTGTGAACTGCAGATCTGCTTCCAAAATGCTTGAGAATGCCTCTGGGTGATGAGCGGAAGATAAATTGTATTTCTATTGATGTTTTCTTCCTAGCCAAGGGACTGTTTATAAAGTACTATCAAGGCTGGATATGAAAAGTTTTAATCTTTCATGTTATCAGTTGATAGACAAACTCTTTGTTCAGTGAGAAAAGCTAAACTAGGGCTGAAATTGTATTTGAAGGACAAGACAGTACAGAAAGCATTTCCCATCAAGTGTAGCAGCTTAATTTTGTCTATTTGGCCTCTGCTTCTGAAATGGGATATTTCTATTATTGTTTATGGATTTGAATGCATAAATATTATCTGATGATTGAGAAAGGAAATTGCTTTTGCTAGAGCAGGTGAACAGAAAAGGGTAGTGAAGAAATAAGGGACTACCTACAGATATAATGGGAAAGGGTCTTTGCTGTGACCATGGAGGAGGAAATACTTAACAAAAAAAAAGCTTATAAAAAGACCTCTGTGTCACTGGAACTGGACACACTGAGAGTGCTGGGAGAAACTGTATCTGTGTTCAAAAAGAAAATGGTGCACAGGCTGAAAACAGTATTCAGCCTGGATAAAAGCTATTAAGGCTAATGACAGGTGCAAAGAATAAGATGACATATCTGGGTGGGGAGAGATCATATATGCTGCTGCATTTCATCAGTATGGTCAAATGACATCAAAGGGTCAAAAGTCCATTGTGAGAGTTATATAGGCAAAGGTGGGTGGCATGGGTTCAGCTGAAAGGACAGATAAAAGATCAATTCTTGGAAATGCTGAAAAATAAGAAATAAAAATTATGTGATGTTGGAACTGGAAAGTAATGGAAAACAAGGAGTTCAAGAATAGAGGGAGACTACAAGCGCAGTTGAGAGCTGTATTATGAGTAACGTAGGGGAAGTAAAGAAAGCTTACAAATCAAGACTTCTATTAGTGCACGTGCACAAATATGCTGTTTTATTCCATGAGGTTCTTATAGGCCTAGTATGTGAACAGTAACTTGCTGTAATTAATAAAAAGTAAGAAAAAGCAATACTTCAGCCGGCTGTATCAATACTAGCTTCCTTGTTTTGATTTGTACTGATGAGACTATATAGTAGTAAATTAACCAACACCAGGGCAAGGAATATTACCTCTGCTGGTCAGATATTACAGTAGGAGCCAGGATGGTTTTGGCACATGGCCATCCTACTTTGGAAAGGAAGTCTTTAGCACACACAGGCCATTCCATCCCAGCTGGCCCCAGTGCAAGAGAATGAGCCATGGTACATTCATGTAGGTATAGCCAGAGTACCCATGATGCAGACAGCTATAAAACACATTTTTTTGTTGCTGTTGCTTACTTCAACTGTCATGTTATGACAGTGTATTTAGCTTGCTGCAAATCACTTCCATAGGACTTCTGGGAAATACAGACAAGTTTACTGCTGTGTTGATGGTGTGAAGATTTAAGAAATAATGGCTTAACATAGAAGAAAGGAGGGTTAGGTTAAACATCAGAGAAAGATTTCATAAGGTAAGTAGATCAGGCACATGACATTAGAAAAAGCACAGGAGACCTCACCAGGGATTTTCTCTTTTT
>NW_009928032.1:114350-115686 GCF_000696875.1 Nestor notabilis | reverse complement strand
CCTCAGCACCCTCATAGTGAAGAACTTTTTCTCAGTATAAATCGTAACCCAAACATAACTATTGCATATTTTACTGTGCATTTCCCAAGGCAACATACCATTCACAAGCGGGTTTTCTTGAAATAGCCTCTGTCATGGGAATCTGGTGCCCTCACATCCCTGTTCTCGTCTGTGGGCTGGGTTCCCCAGCTGGCTTTGTTCTGTGTTGTGCAATGTGATGTGGTGTGGTGGTTCAGCCAGAACACACCACAGCGACAGGACTGCCAGCCCCTGGGGAGCTGTGCCAAAAGGGGAACAAGGGCATGAGGTATCTGCATCAGGACTTAATAATGGTCACTGCATGTGGATGCAGTTCAAAGCAGAGGGGAACTGCAAATTAATACTTCAGTTGGGCTTGGCAGACCAAACAATACTAAGTTTAACCATGCTGAGAATAATGTATTTTGCTTATTTATTTATTTTTTCCCACTGAGAAATAATGCTATAGAGTTGGGGTTTTTTTTCTGGCAAGATAGAAATTTCCCTCCAAAAATGCTGATTTTTACAAGAACTGTTTTTTATCTGTGAAGAAATAAGATTCTGATATCAAGATCCCTACTGTCTCTTGAAGTTAGAGGCAAAATGCTACATGTTAAAATGGATTGTTAGTTATGAGAGGAGAGGAATCAAAAGCCTTTTTAAGGGTAAGTGTAGTGAACGGGGATTAGCCTGTTACACCAGGTTGTAAAAGGAGGCAGCATTTCTCTAGCTGGTTGCCTGCATTTCAGACTTTCAGACCTTGGGCAATTTCGACCCCTGGCTCAGTCTGTTGTGCACTGAGAACATGAAAAGTGCTTTTGCACAGAAATGTGTGTTTTTATCAAGGAGAAGTTTCCCACAGCAAATACCAATTTTCAATTAAAATCAAATTTTCAGAATGGAAATTTGAAAGCTTCTCTCATTTCTTCTTCCTCTCCCCAGTGGTTTTCAGCTTGGACAAGAAAAACACTGCAGCCAAAAGATTACTTTTCAGCCATGTAGTTTTAAGAACGCCTCCAAAGGTTACAAAGCAGAACTTCTCAAAAAGCCAAATGCTTTTCTTCTGTTTTCTGTTGTCAAAATCATTGCCAGGAACAGAAAACTTGTAAACAGTTCTGAATACATAGTCATGGGACCGCTAGACTTTTTGCTGCAAGGACAACATCTGCCCAGCTTCCCCAGGGGCTCTTTTATGGCTCCCAGGCATGCAGTCCCTCTCTATTTCTCTTTCTAACTCAAGGTAGAGCTGAGCACACCTAGTGCTGCTACCAGAAGAGCAGGAAACCTGCAAATGTCACAATAAGTCTCACCTTTCCTG
>NW_009928032.1:99411-114319 GCF_000696875.1 Nestor notabilis | reverse complement strand
CTGCTGAGATGCTGTATCTGAACCTCATCTTCAAAATCTCACTTCACCCATGTTACCCACAAGAGCAACCACAGTGTTCCTCCTTTGCATTCAAGGGCTTGCATCCCTTTTAGCTTCTTTACACTGTTCTCCTGAACTCCAGTGAACAAATCACTGCTCTGCTACCACTTTTATTCCAGCTGAGCTGGGCTTTACCCGCAAGGACATTCTACTGACATCAAGAGGAATTGCTTGCACACTGGCAGCAGAGAAGGAGAGGGACTAAAAGTGCCACAACAGCACTTTTAGTGGAGAGCTGCCTTCAGTGGTCTTCAGCTACAAAGAAGAATAGACCCTGTCTACAGCTCCTCATACCATTCTGCCAATTGCTGCAGGGAGTTAGTAACAAGACACTGCACATTTTAGCCTAACTAAAGTAAAAACCTTCATATACCAGTAAGCTCTGGAACTTTCTGCCACAGAGAATCCCAGCCTGGTTTGGGTTGGAAGGGACCTTAAAGCTCACCCAGTTCCAACTCACTGCCACAGGCAGGGACACCTTCCACTAGAGCAGGTTCTCCAAGCCCCTGTGTCCAACCTGGCTGGAGATAAGAAAACTCAAACAGAACTAAAGAAGGATGGATGGTGATTTAGATTTGGGCTGCAAGGATGGTAACACTTAACTGCATTCTCACTGCTCTGGTCCTGGAGGTTTTTGGAATCGGGTTGACTTTTGTTTCTATCACTGCAGTCCTGCGCATTCAGTCAAAGATTTTGGCAGGACTTATCCCAGGGAAGTAGTTGGCCTGAGGGGCTGGAGAACTCCTTGGTCCCTTCTGTCACGCCTGAGCTATTGTTTAAGCATTGGCAGCAGCTCCTGGTATTAGAACAGTGACATCTGTAGTGTCAGCACTGTCACTCTGGGGCCAGGGTGTGCCAGCGCTTTACCATTTCATTGCTAGGCTAAAGGAGGATGCCATTCAAACAACTCAAGATGAAGTGTGGTCAGCACAAGAAGCCTGTGGTTTTCTGACTCCATCAGGCAGCTCTTGTGGCAGAGCAGAGTGAGGGTTTTTCACTGGATTATTCATACCCACAAGACACCCAGGAGTCCCCTTTGCCATTTCCCAGCAGAGAGATTTCTGTGGTCTTAGTGAGACAAGGACAAAGGTGCTGCAGGAAGCTTGAAATTACAGGAAGAGGGACTGAAGCTGCTTCACATGGGGGCTGTGTGTCAAACCCAGGCATAGTCAGAATAATTGTGCTCCTTTTCCTCTCTTAGGACTCTCTTCTTCCATCCTCGCTGTACCTGTCCTCCCCTTCTCGGTTTTTACAGATGCAGACCACGCTTCCTGCTCAGCAGAAATGTTCTTGTTACTTTATAATCCAGTAATGACCTGAGGCTGAATGGAGAATCTACTCCTTTCCTGTACAGATATTTACTAAGTGAGAATCACATTCTCAAAAACTTACTTAAGAGCAGATGTTTAAAGGAACAGACACTTTAAGAATCTCTTAATGTGGAAACTGACACCTGAAGCTGCATTTATGGTTCAGAAATTCTCCCCTTGAAGTCAAAGCACAAAATTATAGCATCCCATCTAAATAAATTAGCATTTCTGTGCCATTACTGAAGTTTGTAGATGTGTGTGCTCATGCTGACATGGAGTAAGGATTTCATTGCCTGCATTATGGTCATCAAAAGTGAGAATCACCATAGTGGTTGCATGGAGAATGGTCAAAGATTTGAGGCAAGGGAGTTTTATGATAAACATCCAAACATCAGTATCTGTGACACTTCCTACTAGGGGAAAATTAAAGCAGGAATTTATTCTAGTAGCTCTGCATATGTGGAATAACAGCCCTCCAAAACTGCACAAATGAGACTGAATAAGAATGGGGCAGGGGAAAAACCTTACAAAGGAAGTAGTAATTCATGGTCTACGTACCAGGAATAAGAAAAATATGGAGTAAACCAATCTTTGATTTCCTTTCCTATCTAATAGCAAATGATAGATTTTTGAAAGGAAGGCAACTGCCAAAGTTAATCATAGAATCATAAATGGTTTGGGCTGGAAGGGACCTTAAAACTCATCCAGTTCCAACCCCCCGCCATGGGCAGGGACACCTTCCACTAGAGCAGGTTGCTCCAAGCCCCTTGGTCCAACCGGGCTTGGACCACTGCCGGGGATGGGGCAGCCACAGCTTCTCTGGGCAACCGACCACCCTCACAGGGAAGAGCTTCTGCCTCAGAGCTCATCTCAATCTCCCCTCTGGAAGGTTAAAGCCATTCCCATTGTCCTGTCCCTACAGGCCCTTGACAGTAGAAGGGGAGAATCCCCTCCCTTCACCTGCTGCTCATGCTCTGGGGATGCAGTCCAGCAAATGGAGGGGTTCTGGGCTCAAAAACACACTGAAGCCAGGTCATGGGGAGCTTCTCGTTAACCAGCATTCAAGTCCTTCTCCTTAGAGCTGCTCTCCATCCATTCTCTGTCAAGCCTGTATTTGTGCTTATGAAATTCATAAACCTTTTGTTCATGTCAAACAAAAGTTGTGACTGTGGGTGCTGAGCTGTTCTGCAAACTTTTTTACTATGTTTGTGGCTGAGACTGTTTCTGTTCTGAAAACTCGCCCCATCTGTGTAGGATGTACAAAAAGCTGGTCCTGAGTACTTCCAATAAGACAGCTATATGGGAGAAAGGAGGCTGCTGTGGTTAGGGTATAAACCTGGCATGTAGTAATTTCGATGCATTAAGTAATCCAAATCAAGTAAGTTAGTCCCTGATTTAGTTGCTGTCTTATTATTGTTTGATCTGCCTGATTTCTCAGAATCTCTGCCTGTTGTCTTGTGTATTTAGAGTCATAAAACTACAATAAAAATAATATACTAGTTCTGGGATGCTAGTGAGCCCAGGAGTTCACAGCCTCTGTAGTTCTGAGTTTAAAAGGACTAGAAGGTTTCTGCTTTGGGCAGATAATAACTAGTGTATGAACAGTGCAAGCAGAAGTACAGCCTTTGTCAGTGTATGCATGAAAACACAGGCCTGCACACGAGTGTCCAGTGTCCTTACCTTTAAGTGTAAGGCACATACACTAAACCTTATCTACACATGCCAGGGCATAGACATGTCTGAGAATTTCTGCACATGCACAAAGTGCCACAGAGATGTTCTGCAGTATGAAGGGGTGAAAACAAAATGCAGAAAGGAAAAATTAAGATTATACTTCTTCTGACTGTAAATCATATTATCCTCTGGAACTGTTCAAAAGGAACATTTGCATCCTCCTTCCATTGACTAGGTGGGAAGAATGACCTCCACAAATTCCCATCACCTAATTCCCTCTTCATTTGAACTCTACCTATGAAATCTATTTTCCCTTCCATTTGTCTTCTAGAGTCTGTGGCTTGCAAAGGTATTGTGATCCCAGTGGTAGAGGGAGAACTATGGAAGCTGTGTCCTTTTCTCCATCAGTTTGAGCTCCTGTTTCCAGTTTGTCAAAGAGTGTGGCCTTTGCCTTGCTTTACTGCCAGTATACAGAGAAGCAAGGTCGAAAATCCCTAAAGCATATTGAAAAGAGCAGGAGTTCTTGGTTAGGGGAAGCTACAATCAAGTAGGGTCATTGATTTAGAAAAGCTACTTAGAAATGAACAAAAATCTCTCCTCTATGTTTTCTTAAAGTCACATTAATGGAGACAAACCAGATGATTTCACATGAAATAGAGGATTGAACACGGCAAAGTGGAATTTAATATTACCTTTAAAATAAGTTTTCTTTAGTTTATGCTTGCCTCAGAATATATTCTGAAGTCTTCACTGTGACAATGTCTTCACTGCCATCTGCTAAATTCCAGGCCCTCTCTGAGAGTAGATTGTTCTGAGTGTTTTATATCCCAAAAATACTTCCTTACTTTCCCCTTTCTGTATCTATGCCCACGTAGCTATTTCTGCTCCTACTTAGTAACTTCTCTGGCCCTCCTCCACCTTTGCTTTATCTTTGCAGCTCCTCCCAGTGTAAGTTTATTTGTGATTTTTCGGAACATGCCAAAACAGCACCAGAGGTGTTGAACAGGCTGCCCTAAATAGCAAGTTTTAGGCTTCTGAACAGTTTCTTTTCATTGCTCCTTTGCATTTGGGAAAATGAATGCTGTGCTGGGTAAACATCTAGCATGATTCAATATCTGTCTTTCTATGTGTGTTTTTTAACCCGTTTATGGTCCATAAAACTTTTCCCATCCTTGCTTCTCATCACAGTAGTTGAAGCACAAACACACAATACATACTGCTTTCCCTTTTCCCACTGATTTTATAATATGTTTTATTTTTTATTAATCATTGATGTATTTTTTTTCCATATCAGTACTTTTATTCTGCTTTGTTAAAGTCTTTGAATAGCTACTAGTTAAATTTTGTGTTAAAATGGTTGGAGCAAGAAAGTATATTTTGTGATTCTCTTTTTTTATTGCCACAGAGGTCTTGAATTCTTTTTTAAAATTATGGCTTGCATAGGTGTAAAAAATGATGATAGGAAAGAGCTAGAATTTCCCACATAGGTACTTACTGTGCTTCTTACCTGCAATTAAGACCATTAAAATCTTACAGAAATGTAAGATTTGCTACAGTAGAACATAATGTGTTAAAACTGCAAATGAGTGGGGAATTGCCATGGAACAACGAAGAAAACTTGCAAAGGCTAACAGTTGATCTCTGGAAACAAAAAAAGGCAGGGAGATAGCTCAGAGTGGAGATAGATATCCACATACTTCTCCATGCTTAAACAGGATTTCCTATTCACTTTAAGTCCAGGGCTTTTTGTCATTTCAGCCTATTTCCCAAAATTCACTGATGTGTGGCTTAAAGCCATTTCTTAAGTTTGGCCAGGATGACATGGTACACTGATACTGTAGGTCTGGGGAGGGAGCTGGTTCTCCATTTCCTGTTACACCACATCCCTGGTTACATCATGCCAAAGGATGTGGCGACTGCTTCATCTCTGGCATGACTGTGACACCCACATTATACTCATTTGCCCCGGAGTAAGTGACTTGATTTGTATGGAAATTTTCCTACAGAAGAGTTTTCCATGTGAAAATGCTGATTAGACTGAATTGAAGTGTTCTGTGGAAAGGTTTTGATTCCGTCAAAGCTTTCGGTGGAAACAAAGCAAGCCTTGGCCAGGATGTCCCATGGGCAGCCTGCCTTGACCCTGCCAGCTCACCCGTCTGCCTACACTTCCCTGGACTTTCTGGTCTTGTGGCTACAAGATTTCCCAGCTGACTGGCTCATGGAGGCCAAGACAGCAGTTAGGTACCAGCTTTCACAGCTCTCTCCATGTGTGACCGTCATTCTCTGACTCCCACAGATGGATGTTTGGTTTTTAAAATCTCTTTTGATTCCTTTGTCATGAGTTTTCATCCCACCGAAATTGTCCATGTTTTATTTTGCTATTCAATTCAGAGTTACTGTTGTTGTAGTTGTAGTGCATGTTTTATGCAGCGGAAGGTAGTATCCACAGTTGTCTGGGTTGGTAACATGAATTCCAGCTCCAGGAGCAAGCTCTGAATATAGACCAGGGATAGGTGGGTTTTCTCCCCATTTTACCCTGTCTGTTCGCAACTGCCACCTATACTATGTCCTCTGATGCTCTGGATGCTTCAGTCCTTCCTGCATAACCCTGCTCCATGCTTCTGCTCTGTTGACAGTGGAAGTTCACGCAGGCACAGGGAGGTTGGTGCGTCTCATTCTCAAGGTGAAAAAATATTTGATCATCACCTCAATGCTGAGAAGTATTTCCAAGAAATGGCCTAAGTGTCTGGGGATCAGTCAAATTCCAGCCCCAGAGAGAAGAACAAAGATTTTGCAAACATACTTTTGCATTGGTTCAGTAAATTACTTAAGGGTATGACGCAAAGGACAGTGAGCACAGAGCTGTGTTAGTCATGTACCTGTTGTGCTGCTGAACAACATGAAAGTGCCTAAACAGCTGCAAGAGACAGAGGCCACTATGTCCTGCAATATGTGCAGGTGATAAATAGGCAAGTACTGGTGATAAAATAGGTTGGAGTGAGGTGAACTAGCATTGGTGAAATGATGGAGTGTTACATAGTGTTGATCAGATATGATTACCAATACTTTATCATATCTCATGTTATTCCTGTGAGTGCTTAGTTAGAAGATGAAGTTCTAGTCCTTGCAAGGTGGAGAGAGCAAGAATCAGAAGACCTTTAAAGATCCAGGCAAAACAGTGTCTCACCCCCTGTTTGTCTCACTCCCTTTTCCCCCCACAGCAACTCCTGACATCTTGTGGTGGTTTTGGAACACCAGAGCAACATCCACAGCCCAGATGGGTTTCCAAGGGAGCCACTTTGCCCTTACTCTTCTGGTATAATCTCAAGGGATTTGTGTCCTGTTTGCTGGGGTGTGGGTACACACACTCCCTTGAAATTGTCACCAACTAAACCAGAAGCTCCTCTGGGAATACAACTTCTCTGGTACTTTCCTTCCCCATTTGAAAAAATACCAGCAATGAGGTAGCTGAAAATTGAATGGGATAAATCAATTCAAACCAAAAAATGGATTTGTTTTGAGAAGTCCAAACAAAATATTTTGGCAGTGGTTTCAAGCAGAAAGCACATTGAACTTTCTCTTTTCCAGCAAAACAGATGCTTTTTCTTGGAGGAAAACATGACATAGGGGATAATTTTTTTTTCTGTCTCTGCCTTTAACTCACTGAACAAACATGAAGAAGCCACTTTCTCCTCTGATGCCTCTGTTGTCCCCTCTACTGGTAGGGATAATATGTCCATAGTTCTCAAGAATACAGGATAAGCTAATGGGATGAGAGAGAAAATGTTTTGGCACATTAATACTTAGAGGCTGTATCCTAAGCAAGGAGGGGGAACAGTCTTGGGTTTTATCAGACCTAAGTTCTCTGGCTGCTTAAACAGGCTATACCCAGAGGTTAATTTAAGCCTCATACCTGAATGTTCCTCTGTTGTCTTCAGATCAAATCCACCTCCTATGAAGGTTTGAGATAAGGGCTGTGTGCTGGCCTGGACCGTAGCTGTTTATTTTACTTCTAAGACAAGATACTCTGGGTGAGTTACTGTGCGGCTTTCAGATACCAGAAGATGGTGGGAGATAAGCCTTTCTAGCCACTGCCTCTCAGGGCTCTGATCTTCAGTTTCCCCTGTTTCCCCAGCCTTCACAACCACTCTGCTCTCTGCAGCTGTGCAGACCACAGTCCCCTCAACACTGGTAATCCACTGCATCCAGAGTGGGGGTAGACCAGTATAAGCCTTGATAGGTGGGTTTCCACTGAGAGGCTGAATATACTGTTAGCTGCAAGAAAGCTCCACTTTAGCCAGCCCAAGGGTGACCACGTTAGTGACTCTGCAGGGTTATGGAGAGCATCAAGGAGGGAAACCCTGGCCTAGTGGGGGGAAACTGGAAGTTGGGGTTTTTTGTCAGCTTGAAACTATTGCAAACATTTATGATAGTTCAATAGTCTGAGTTGTAGGTATTTTAAAAATATAGAGTTTATTTACAGGATGACCAGTTTTCAGGCTTGAAAAGCAAGATACTTATTCCATTAGCACAGAGGGGCCAGATGGGATCCAGGAGGTGAGTAGTGGGTCCTGGGAGTTTAGTTGTTTCACTAGCCATAACCACCTGAAAGGGTTGTGGCAGTGCAGGGGGCTGTACACTGTGCTCTGTGATCAACAGGCACATGGCAGTGCCCTGGGGTGTAAGAGCTGTAGCTGGCAGGGCCCAGGGAGGACACAGCGGTGGCACCCAGCAGCTGTGTCCTACTGGTCCTCCCCATCATTCCTGGGAGCAAGCTGCACACCACCTGCTTCTTGCCCTAAGCCAAGGGGAAAGGGACTTGATGGCTCCCTTGTGTCACGCTGATGTCCTGTGTCACAACCCCATGCAAACCTCATCAGAAATTCTGGTGGTTTCCTTTTAAAGAATTGTTTAAGGGATCTGGAAATATCCAGGTCTGCTGGAGCCAACACAGTTCATCCTTAGTGAGCCTGGTAGGCATTAAGCTCTGAGGTCCTGGGATAGTTTTGGAAGTGGGTAAGAAGGAACTATAGTACTGTCTGTTCTGTCCTGTTCTGGGTCAGGCTGAAGGTGTACATGTCTGTTTGGAGACACGAGGCATGACTGAGTGCCCCATCTGCTGTGGTTGCATTATCACCCAGGTTCCTATTTCTGGAACTACTGGAGAAACAAAACCAGCATTTGAGAGTTTAAAACAAAAATTCACAAAGAGCCTTTCCAGGTCCCATGCAGGAAGAGTCTGTGTTGAGGAGCAGAGAAGGAAACTCAAGGAAGAGTTTCATTTGATTTGTCCTCTGTCTTTGGCTCATTTTCTGTCTTGTTTGCAATACTGTAGTAGTAGGACCGGATTATGTTTTCCACAGTAACAAATCCTGGACGTTCTTCCCATCTGCAAATGCAGAAAGGAACAGATATAGTCAACAGAAAGGACTAAAGTGGACTGATGCAGTGAGAAGATACCAAGCATAGAAGAATGTAAGGGAGAACAGCAGCCCAATTGTACCAGGGCTTAGGAAGGCAGCTGGGATTTTCTGCATTAGAGAGGGTCAAAGGCACAGACATTCTGACATCTTCCAGGACTGGTACAGGCAAATGGAAGGGTATGAGAACAAAGGAATGGGTGCATCATTCATCATGGACCGAGGAATGAGACCAAGGCAGGAGACACCATTTGCTTTGTGGTGTTACCATCCAGACACTGTGTGCTGTTCTGATGCCCAGCAAAGAGCTGAGCTAGTGAAAGCCTTACCTGAAGGTCCAGCATTGCTGCATGAGGGTGTACATCTCTGCCGGGCAGCCTGTGGGGCATTCCATGCGCTTCCCTTGCTTTAGGAAGTTTATGACCTCTTGACCTTTAATTTGCTAGGAGAAGATCAAGTAGGAAATGCTTAATGCTTTTGGAGCTGGCAACAGGATTAGAAGAGACAGATTATAGAGCAGGGTCTGGGATAATGTTTTGGGTCCACGCATCACACACCCGTAAGTCACTGTTTTCAGCCCAGCACCCAGCAGCAGTGTCTGGCCTTGTGGCCAGCCTACAGCACCCATCCCAGGCATGGGCAGAGCAGTGGCTGAGCAACTGATTTTTCGTCTCTGCAAGTGATCAAAGGGAAGATCTGCTTTGATTCAAACCCAAATGAATTTATTTTGTTTTCTGTTTCTTCACCCTTAAATGAAAACAAAGCTGCACCATCCAAACAATCTAATTTGTGCTTTTTGTAAAGTGGAAGTGAGCCTGTCTCCTTTCCACTCTGACAATGGGAAGAGAACCCACACAAGGAAATAATAGTTTTAATGTGTGTCAGCCTGTTACAGAGTGGGAGACTAGACTGTGGCATCCATCTGTGATGGACCTGGCTCTGCCTCACCTTGTATGGTTTTTGCCCATAGCTGAAGGCCTCCCACATGGTGACACCATAGCTCCATACATCACTCTTGCTGGAGAACTTGTGGAAGAGGACGCACTCTGGGGCATACCATTTCAAAGGCCACTTTCCTGCTGTCCTGGCCTGTAGCAAAGCAAAGAGGAATATTTCCACCCTGAGACATAGGCTGCTATGAACTGAACCTGAACTCTGCTTTGCTAAATGTTTGTGCCAAATGCAATCCCACCCTGATGAAAATATCCCCTTGCCCTGGGCTGGGAGCTCAAGGTCCCAAGCCCTGAACCCCAAACGCCAGCCCAGGCCCTGCTGTCTTGTTGGCCCTGCTCACCTTTGCTGTGCTTACACTTACTTTATAGTAGCTGTCATCAGCACCAAGAGCCTTGGAGAGTCCAAAGTCACTGATCTTGGCATAATGCTGGTTGACCAGCAGGACATTTCTGGCTGCCAGGTCCCTGTGGACAAAGTTTTTTTCCTCCAGGTACTTCATGCCCATGGATACTTGGTGCATCAGCTCCACAATATTGCTGACTGTAATCTCGTCTCTGGGGAAGATGAAAGGACAATGCAATAATAAGGCACCTGCCATTACCCAGTACATCATGGTCTTCTCTAAGTTTTCTAGCTGCAAGGCAGGATGAACATGGACATCTTTGCTCCAGAAGCATCAGTCCCAGTTACCTCACATGAAAAGACAACTCTTTCTGCTATTATCAACTTCCTACAAAGCTAGGCTCCCCTGGCAGCAAAGAGTTTGATGAGAAGCGCAGAAAATCAGCCAGCCACATCTTGTTCAATACTCACTTCTTGGAAGACAAGAACTTGTTGAGCGGCCCTCCAGAAGCCATCTCCATCACAAGCATCAGGGACTCTGCTTTGCAGACCCCGATCATGCGGACAATGTAGGGGTTGTCCAGCTGATGCATGATCTGGGCTTCCTTCATCATTTCATCTTTCACTGTTCTCTCGTTGTTGCTCTTCAGCACCTTTATGGCTACATCAATCTGCTTCCTACATAGAGTGCAAAAGGAACACACATGGGATGAACTAAACAGCAGCTGGACTCATGTTTCACAGCAAGGAATGCAAACTGCTTCTCGCATGATACTGTTTGATTTCTCAACAGCAACCACAGTGGCCTTTTTTGACAGATCCATACACAGTACTGGTATACTAGAAGGCTAAAGAGAAAAGGATCACCTCACCCTTGTAATAGTAGGTCAGTATTTGCCATCTGAAGATGCATCACCTCACACACTGAGATCTGCACCATAACTGTCATTTTTCAAGGGGGAAACTCAGGCACACAGTGGACAAAGGCCACCTTTGTGGACTCATATACAACCAGCAACAGAGCCAAGGATGGCATATCTCCTCAGTCTCACTCCTTTGCCCTGATGTGGACCAAGATGTCCTCAGAAGCGTGGACTTGTTCCTCTGAGCCCAGCAAATGCCTTCAGAAGTGTAGTCTTATGCCTGGGAGTGTGCAGTGCAGATCACACTCTCAGGCAACACATTGTCACTGAAAGTCAGTGGAAAGACATCACTGACATTCCAGAGTATCTCATACCTCCACCCCCTTATCACTTTAAGGTCCATCTACCTAGAAACAGGCTAGCTGGGGCCACCTCTGAGCTCAGCCTGGAGCGCTCTCCTCCAGCTTCCTCAGCATCCTTCAAGGCAGCACTCACTTTTTCATTTTGTAAACTCCTTTCTTGACGCAGCCAAAGTTTCCTGCCCCCAGTTCCACTTCATCGATCATCAGATGGTCCCTCTTCAGGAATAGTTTCTTATCCTTCAGTTCCTCAGGGTCACTGTACGGGCTTTCGTAGACACTGGTGTCCATGGGTAGCGGGCGTGACTTTCCTGCACCTTCCCAAGGGATACAGTCGTCTGTAACAGCAAATAACGTACCCTTCCCCATTCCTCCCTCCCTCCCTCCCTCACTGATCGGGGAGGTTTTCTGCAGTCTCTTGACCAATTCTCTCCCAAGCTCCAGCACTCAAAGCCTCCCTCCTGGGCACCTCCCTTCCTTTCACAAGCCATGGCCTCTCCCAGTTACAGCTGCTGAAGAAGCCAGGATGGGGAGAGGTGTCTGAGAATTCCCACCCCACGTATCAGACCCTGCAGGACCTGAGCATGTGCATGACTTCACCCCGCTGAAATATACCTGAATACACTTGAGTATTTAGCAGGCAGGATGGAAGATGAGGAATAGGACTGGAATTGTTTTACTGGGTATGATGGGGAATGGGATAGGGCTTGGTTTATTGGGGCAGTTTTACAATATTCTTGTCTCAGGACCCTGAAGTGACTGGATACCCCTGGGTGCCTTTGTAAGAAAGGAGCTTTTTAAGACAGCTCTTTGAGCAGAAAGTGGTATAGATGTGTCAGGTAACCCCTGTGGCTCCTGTGACATCCCCAGGTCCTCTCTCCTGTTAGGATGAGAGAGCTTTCAAAGATGCTCACCTACAGGCTCTGGCGTGTATCCGTCTGCATTGAGAGGCCCCAGCTGTCTCTGGAAAATAAATGGGGATAAAGTGCATAAAGGAGCCAGGGGAACTGCTTCAGTTTGAAATGGGCGAGGAGAGGGATGGGGGCCTGTGCAACCCAACAGTGCCCAGCTGGTGGTTCCATCTAAAAACCCTGAAGTGGGCACAAGAGATTGCAGTGGTATTCAGCTGACTTTCCTCTTCCAGTCCTGGCTGGAAGTACCCCCACTCCTGCTGCATAGCAGGGATCAGGCCCTGGGGGATTCAGTGCCCTTGGAGCCCGAATGCAGGATCACCCTCCAGTAACCCAGCTTGTGAGGTGCTGAGGGCTGCGTGTACCTGTGAGGGGTGCGCACACAGGGCTGCATCTTTGCTCTTTGCCCCCTCTACTTTCCCAGTCCCAATGGGACAAGTCTCCTGCAGTACTAGGGATCATCCCAGCCAAGTCTCTGCAGCTTGCTTTGAGACAGGAAGCAAAAGAAAGCCTGAAGGCAGCACAGCTTGCAGCCAGCACACCTACCTGCCCAGAGAGTGGTCCCTGTGAGCAGGGACTCCACAAACCACCATCCTAAAAGCGGACAGTGACAAAGCAGCATGGGACACATTTGTCCAGCGCAGCTTCGAATGCCAGTGCTGCTTGCAGCAGAGTCGCCGTGACACTGGATCCCACCACGGACTGTGAAAGCTCTCTGAGAATGATGGGTGAAATCTCAGGCCTTTATTGAGCCTCTTCTGGACCCTGGGATGGGCTCAGGGAGCCCAAAGTTGCTGGTTTCAACACTGAGAACGGTGACTGAGTGCAGACGTACCCCAAGGCCAGGACACAGAGGGAGCACAAAGACCTGGCCAGTGGCCAGGGTCCAGCAGCAAGGCTGAGTGTTCCCAGAATCCAACCACATCTTCCTTGCTCCTGCCTGGCAAGGAGGGCAGGGGGGAGACGGCTCCCCAAGGACAGGCCCACATGTTGCAAGGAGCACAGTATGAATGGAAACCATTTTCAGCTCTAATAGTAGCTGTGTCCAGCTATTCCTTGTCACCATCCAAACTGGAAAGGGGACAACATTGCAGCTGGCCTTAATATATTCCATTTAAGTTTTACAGAAGAGCAGGGTTTGAAGAGAAAGCAGAGTTTGAGCAGCAAGCTTGAAATGCAATAATGTTAAACCACTGAGGTATCAATAAAACAGACCCTCCCCAAAACTTACGCTCACAGAGGGGTGGGTTGGTGGAACTGGTGCTGCAGATGCTGTGAATCAGGAAAGAGAAGTCGTTATTAAGTGTCTGCCTATGTGCCAGACAGGATCAGAGCATCAGTCCTTGAAGGACTGTGTGGATGCCTGTGTCTGATCTCTGTCCACCCCCCCTTCAGCCAACAAGGGTGTGGAAACATGCCTGGATGTGAACGTTATTCCCAGACCAGCCCTCAGCCTGCAGGCCCACTGGAGCACCCTACAGTCTCCAGAGCAGGCTGAGCTGTTCCCCACAGCCCCCTGCCCAAGAGACTGAGGGTCCACGGTGACATTTGTGACACTCGGAGCAGGACAGAGTGACCCATGGTTTTGAGTCTTCAGCTCAAGAGACCCGCCAGGAGCCAGACTTGCAGGACATGTTTCCTGTTGCTTAAAAAGCAGGTAATCATTCAGAAGCTGCCTGTTTGGCACCAGAAGTCTCTAACCTATTTGGAGCAATGATTCCCTCATCTGCTCCTGACTTTGGTCCACCCTAGGCCACTTTTAGCAAACAACATGACATGAGACTTGCTCAGTTTGTCAGAGGAGCGGAGACCTCATCGTTCACTCACTACCGAAGTGCGAGCGAGATTAGACGGGGTAAAGGAAACTTGGGTTGGTGCTGCTCACATTGGTTCCTCTTGGTGGTAAACCAAGGTGAGGGATGGCACTGGGAGATGTCAGCTCACCTGGCATGTTGGGGTTGGGGCAGGTTTCCCTCAGGTAGAAAATCAGCCCGTCTGGTTTGAGTTTTAGGTACTCCACCAACTGGGAAAGGAAATGGAGGAAGATGAGATGGTTGTGAGGAGAAAATCAACTCTTTCTCTGCAGCAACTCACGTGGGAATGATTTCTCTCAGATTTATGGCAGACAGGGAATAGTCTATTCTTTTCTCTCCTCTATCTATGCACTCAGGTATCTCGTAGAGTAAGTGCTTGCATACCTGGATATCTGCCAGGGGTGGGAAGAACTTGGGAAGTTAGATAAGGACTGAAGAAAGACAAGAGGAAAATCTCCAGGAGAAGAACTGGGTAGGGCATTCTCAGTGTAATGCTATTGTCCCAGCCAGAAAGGATTTTTGGTTGTATTGTGTTTGATAAAGCCTGAAAGAAATCTTTTGCTTTCCACAGGAACCCCAGGGTGAGCTCTGTGCATCCTGGCTAGTTTTTCACTGCAGTTTTTTTACTACCTGGTTAAAACTGGGTAGTTTTTAAACCACCAGTTCAAGCACAGCAGGGACTTGACTCTGGCTGGAGATGACCAGCCCAGCCCCTGGCTGCCCAACTGTGGAGGAGAAAAATCTTTCTCTTCCCCTCCTGCCTGGTTCAGATTTCATCTGCAATTGGGAACCTGGCAGGATTCCATTGCCATAAAAATGTCCCAAAGTCTTCGTTTTCAATCAAATTCAGAGTGAAAACAGTCCTGGGAATTTGGAAAATTCAGCAAAACAAAGTCACTGTCCTGCAGACAGCCCTGCCCAGGAGGAAGCACTGGTATCCCTCCCCTGGAGCAGGTCCGAGGTGTGTGCTATAGGGCAGAGGTGGGCTCCAGGGGAGCATGTGATTCCCAACAGTGCCAAGAGGTGCTGGACCATGTGTCACATTCCCTAAACCCCTGCCCCATCCTCATGAGGACTGCTAGGGCACTATAGCCATCACCACTTCCCAAAGCCCCTGACTATTAGGGGTAACAGAATGTTAGGATATTAGGACAATTGGATATTAGGAAAAAATTCTTCCCCAAAGGGTGCTCAGGCATTG
>NW_009928032.1:14892-99396 GCF_000696875.1 Nestor notabilis | reverse complement strand
ACCTGGGAGTGCTGATTGGTGGCTGCTGAACATGAACGAGCTTGTGCCCAGGCAGCCAAGAAGGCCAATGACATCCTGGCCTTATTAGGAAAAATTTCTTCACAGAGAGGATGCTCAGGCATTGGAACAGGCTGTCCAGGGCAGTGGTGGAGTCACTGTCCCTGGAAGTGTTCACAAACCGTGTAGATGAGGCCCTCAGTGCTATGGGTTAGTGGTGGCCTTAGCAGTGCTGCGGAACATTTGGACTTGATGAGCTTAAAGGTCTTTTCCAAGCACGTTGATTCTATGATTCTGTGTGTCTCCTGGCACTTGGATCTTCAGTCCTGTAAAGACTGTGGCAGCTGGGTCAGGGCTTCTGGCCTCCCCTACTTTTTGCCCTTGGAACAGAAAGTGCCAGGAGCAGTGAGGGACAAGTGGGAGGGACAGCCTGGGATGAGCAATCTCATCAGAGCTTGCTGCAGGCAGAGGTCCAGGGTGCACGCTGTGGCTGAATGTATGATGGTTGTTGATGGGTGCAAGTATAATGAATATAACCATCTCATGTCCCCTGGCTTGATGCTAGGCATGAAAAACACTGATCCTCTTGTTTCCTTGGAGAGGCGCTGGACTGGTGTGAGGTGTGAAGGCAGTGGTAAAGCCAGCACTGTTTCAGAGCTGCTGTGATATCTCAGACTTAGATCCATTTGGCTAGGAGTGCAAAGAAATGAGGTGAGCTGATAGACACCCAGCCACGAGGAATGTAAGAGTCTTCTGGAAGGGACTACAGACACTCATATGTGGTCTTAAAGCCTTTAAAGCTCCACATGGCCTGGCCTGGCCCTCAAGACTAACAAGGGAAAAGTGCCTTCACTTTATTAGGACCAGTGTGGTACCTGCCAGAGCGTGTCAAACTTGGTCCCCTCGGGGATGGAGTACTTGCCGGACTTGTCAAGGTCTATCCGATAGTGATACACTGTTTTGCCATAGACAAGGGAGAGGGCGTAGGTGCCAGTTTCCTTCCTTTCTCTCAGCCTGGTAGGAAAGAGAACTATTAAAAACAACTCTAGGTTTTGCCCTGCAAATTATCATGGCTGCAGTGGTGGTGGGCACATGATCAGGCGTCCCTGCATCCTGCTGTTGGAATTGCCACATTCCTGACACCCCTCTGCAGAAGCTGAGAAGGGACCCTTCACCTGCTGTCTCTTGCCCCTCTCCTCCACCCTCTCCAGTTAATCCTTTCTTTCTTTTTTTTAACTTGTTCAGGAGATAATTAAATTAAGGGCTGTCTCACCTTGGCAGAGATGCAGAGCAAATGCTTTCTTCTGTATTTTATTGGCCGCACATTGTATACCTGTCAGTGTTATATGCCTTCACCCCCTGAACCCTGTATCTCATATCATCTGGTGCATTAACAAGCATAATTCATAGACATATCTAAACATGAGAGACAAATAAAGCTCCAGATTGGCTCTTCATGGAGGTCAGGCTCTGGACAAAAATAGGTTTGGGGTGTTAGACCCTGTCTTTGAAAGATCTGTAACCACAGTCTGACCATATTCAGGTAAACCTCCTCTCAGGAACTGACATGTGAAACAAGTAACTTCAGGGTAGTGGAGGGAGCGAAACCATTAAAATGACAGTTCACAACATCTGCCAAGGTTTTTGATACTCACAGGAACTTCCCATCAGGTTGTGCTCCCGAGTAGAGCCTCCGTTCAGCTTCATCCCGGGTGATGCTGCCATGGTACCAGGGCATCCTCTCGTGGGCTGTGGTGGCGATGAGCTTCTCTACCTGTGGAGCCTGGCTTATGATGGCCTGTTCAAGTGCATCCCCCTGGAAAAGAGTGAGAAATGAGACTTTCTGCCACTCTGCTGCCTTGTTGTGTGGCTTCAGCACAGTTTATTTTGCACTCTTTTGGGCAGATGACCCAGGAAACTTGGAAGGACTCTTAATTGAAGCGCCTGTGCCTTAATCATGACTATTGCAACAGTGGGTTGAATTCTGTTCTGTTGCAGAGCAGAATTCCTTGCTTATTTAAATTGGTCCCCCCATCCCTTGAATCCAGCAAGTGCGTTGACTTGCTGGTGAAGGAATGTAGAAGTCATCACATTTGTATCAGGGATCTTGGGGTCAGGATCCTGGGTGTCTTTCAGTCTCACATTCCTGGGAGACCAGGACCTCTTTCTGGTGCTTTTGCCTGGCTGCTCATTGTCCCCAGACACAACTTGTCAAGAGCAGTGGAAATCATGTGGGAGACCCTAAATTGGTTTTACTGGCCCCACACGTTTTATAAACAACTGTAGTTTTTCGTTTGCCAGTAGGTGGCAATGTCCTTTGAGTTATCTACCAGCATCCACCCAGCAGCTTCCTGGAGAATCGTTATGGAACACCTCATTCTGCCAAACACCTTTGGTCTAAACCAGACCAAATTGAGAGATCTTTCCAAGAAAGGCTCCATAAGGAGAGTGCACAAGCCATGTTTCTGTGAGGACTTGGAAGTGTCTGAGTAGCCACTGTCAAGGTGACAGCAAGTAGAAGGAAATAATTATGTGGCTGCCAGTGTGACCATTCACAGATTTGCCTTGGACTTAAATTATGTATTCCAGCCTGTAATAAAATCCATGAACCTGCCTGTATTTAAATAACAGAGAGACATCATGCAGTGCCCAGTACCTCAGTCTCACAGGCAAAACTTCCCCTGACTTCAAAGAGCGAGGAAAGCCTGAGCAAGAATTTAAGCCTGGTTTTGTTATGCCTTCAGCACAACGTTATGGAGGCCCAGGCACCTCATGTGGAGGACATTGGTCTAACTGCAGCGAGCATCCTGTGTGCTGCAGAGGAGCAAATGGCATGTGGGGAAATGCTTGCAAGGTGGGCAGTGAGCTCCAAAGTCCTGCAGAGCAGATACCACGGAGAGGAAGAGTCTGAAGGTTTGGGAAGATGTTTAGACCTGTTTCTGAAGAAGAAATTGGAAGAGAGAGATTTAAGCCTGCTTTTAGTGCCAGCAGCCTCTGAGGAGAAGGACCTTGGTTTACCCATGCTGTAAGAGGGGGATGACAGCGACAGAGGAGGTCAGAGTGACAAGCAGCAGTAAGCCCCAGGGAGCACCCCTTGCACAGTCCCACCCCACCTTTGGCAGCAGTCAGTACCTCAAGTTTCCATGTCTGCCGGACATATTCCCGCACCATGTTGTCCCTCATGCTGTCAAAAACCCCAGGCTGGGGCTCCATACCACTGGGCCGGTTGCAAGGTTTGCGGAGGGTGCAGCAGAGCCCGTCAGCATCTTTGGAGTAAAACTCACAGAGCTCCTCTGGCCCACAGTGCGCTTTGCCCCCCATGATGGCGTAGGTACCGTTCATCTGGCGCTCAATGGCGTAGTGGTAAAACTGGAGGTTGCAGACCATGGAGAGGACATAGCCCCCCAGACTGCGCAGGCACTGCCGCAGCAGGAAGAGCCCATCCGACATCCCTGCCAGCTTGAGGTACTCCTCTGCTTCTGCCCTGGCAATGCTGCCGTAGTAAAAGGGCAGGTGAGCTGCAGCATCTGGCATCTCTGTGCGCTCACCGGGACGGCCTGGGATGGATCACGTGCTGCTGGTGCTTGTTCTGGAAGAGAGAAGCAGAATTCTTGCAAAAAGGTTTAGATGGGATTCAGCCTCATCTGCCTGGAGGTTCCTTAGCCCTCAGCAGACTACCTCTAGGGTCATTTCATCGCATGGAATAGCAATGCGAGCATTCATATCCTCAGCCAGAGAATCCCACAGTGATTCATCTATCCTGCCCTGAAGAAAGTGTAAGTAAAAATCCATCTGATCTGAATTTAAAGATTTCAAGCAACAGAGAGTGCACCAAATCCTACAGTGAATAGCTGCAGTGGTTAAATACCTTCACTATTAAAAATGTGCTTCTTAATCCATCCCAAAGTTTTTAGCTTTGACTTCCTACCATTTTCTCACAGGCCCTGCTCACAATAAAAGGAAATTCTTTTGCCTCTCTGAATAAATTTGTTTTGCCATGAGGGTCTGTAAGGCCAAAATCTTAAATGTAATTTGGTTAAAACACAAGGTGGATATTAAGGGTCTAAAAACATTTAGATACACAATTGTACCAAACATAGCAAAAGGAGATAAACATGAGTGCTTCTGGGCAGTCATTAACCATCAGTTGACAGCAACAAGATGAAATCTTCCTATAATTGTCTTTGAAAACTTTATGGATGTTTTCCCGTAGTGGCTGATCTGGCTGGTTTCTGTATTTGGCCAGAGCTCAGATGTGGCCATTGTCACTGCAACCCACTGCCTCCGCCAAGCTGCAATGTGCAATTATTACTGGAGCCCCCTGTTCAAAAGAGCATAAACCCACAAATGAATGTGCCACCATGCTGCTGCAGCACCAGCTCCAGTGGGAACCAGCAAGAAACGGCACTTTGTGGCCAACTCACTGCAGAGCCCCTTTGCCAAAAAGCTATAGGTCTGGTATAGAATCATCCAAAATCCCACTCACAAACACAAGCCAATTTCCAGCAATTAATAGAAATATTATCATATTCATTTGTTGCCTGGAGCCTGATTTTTGATTTTGTCATTGTGCAGATGCTGACCCCCAAAAGGTCAGAGTGTTTTTTTCCATCCACATGTCCCATAAATGTGTCACTCATGTTCAGAGTAGAAAAAAAACCTGTGACTTTGACCAGCACACTGTGTATGTGCCCTGGCGCTTCCCAGTGTAACTCTCATTTCTGGACATGATGGGAGAAGTCACTGCCCAACGTGTCAGGCCTGCTGCACTATGCCTGAAGTGGCCTCTGCTCCCAGGCAGTGTCTGGAGCTGTGCCTGGGTTGGTGGTCAGCCCTGCTCCATCTACCCTGCCTGCTTCAGCCCACTCAGCAGCATAGTGACAGGGCCACCTCCTGCCAGCTTCTGGGATGGCCGGAGCTGGGAAAGGGTTGTTTTTTTTTGGGGTAGGGATCAGGAGGAAACTGCTCAGGAGAAACCATTCTGCTATGAGCAACCACCCTGCTCTGCTCAGCCTACACAGCAAAGACCCACGGCGAGATGGGTTTGTGGCAGCCAGACTCTTCTCTACCTATTTGTTGTCTTCATTAAGCCCAGAAATGGCCCGGATGAGAACAGGAAGGGAGAGCAGGCTCCACTGAGGAGGCGTTTTAGCCGAGGCAGGAAACCACAACAGGAAGCCGTCAGTGGCATTTGCAGTTGGGTGCGGGAACTAGAGTAAACCGTACCAGGCGCAGCACAAATAAGCCTGAGTTGTGAAGCCCCTTTCATCAAATTCATCAAATGAAGCAAAGTGGGGTCTTGGCAGACCTGCCAGTCTGGGACACAGAAAGCAAATGAAAACACCGCGTAGCTCAAACCTTAACTCGAGTCAGTGCTTAGAACCAAGGCAAATGTCCTAATTCCTTGAGGCCTCCAGGCATCAAAGCAGCCCAGACACTGGACAGGCATAATCCCCAGGTTCAGCTCCTGAGAGAAGACAACTGCCAGGTCTTCCTAGCCTCAGCCTGGTCCCAGGGGAAGGCAAGTCCCAGGAAGGAAGGATGTGAGAAATGAGGATTGCAGCTCTTGGTTTTAACTGCAGTCAGGCTCATGAGTCATGTTTACAAGCCAAGGAAGAGGAAGTGCTGAGTGGGCAGTGGAAGGTTGATGTCCTTCATGTGCTACTAATTTCCACTAGCTACCTGGGATAAACAGTGACTAGTTACGAGAACACTGCACTCAAATGTGCCCATTCCCTCTTCTGGCAAGTCCAGGACCAGAACATCACAGCAAATGGAACATGTTTGGCAATTGTTCATAGAGGTGAAAATGAGATGGCAGAAGCCCTCGATGACCACTGAGCTCCCACAAAGTTTCCAGCTGCCTACACAGGGGGTCTGTTACAGACTGCTTTTCCTCCAAGCACAGGGCTGTGAGTCAAGAAAGCCTCATAGAGATATGAGAGTGAATGCAGGGATCAGATCTTGGTTCAGGTGATGCCACCCATTTTATACAAGCCTTGTGCCACAAATGAAACCTGTTAGAAAAATTTTCTAATAAGAAAAACTTCTAAGTCCCCAGGCGTGAGGGAAAGTCACCCCCTGGAAGTCTGAGGGCAGATTTGAATAGGATGATTTAGAGCCCCTCTGAAGCTCTTGCTTTTAAAAGTTTTTTTCTACCATCCTGGCTCTTCCTGTTGCCCATCCACCAGCATAGAGTCATCTGGACATAGATAAGCTCCTCTTCCTAACTACAGCACTGCTCCTAGCACTACCTCTGCAGCCTGAGCAACCCTGCTACAACCTCAACAGACCTGCACAAACCTCATGCAAATTTGTTTTCTGACACCGTAAAATGCAGATGAAAATAAGAACTGATTTCATGGATTGCTTTTATGAACATAACAAACTAGTGGCAGGAAGAAGATGTGCAAGGGACTCTCCACCACTATTAATTTCAAGCAAAAGGACCTGATTTTTCCAGCACCTGCTGAATCTCTTGTCCTTTGGGATGCAGTGACCCAGATCCCGGGCATTGCTGTTGGCTTCAGGACACCCCCACTCCCCAGGTTAGAAACAGCATTTAGGGAGAACGGCCTTAAAACCATGGCTCCTGTGTTAATGGCCACATTTGCAAGTTGGTGTTGACATAAAGATGCGCTGAAAAAAGCAACAGCATATAAAAGTAGTTGAATATGTGGTCACAACACACAGGAAAAGCAGGCAGGAAGCTTTTGAGATGTCAATCAATCAGATCTATATATATCGCTGGCCACTTGCTTTTACTTAGATCAAACAAGAACCATCAGGAACTGGTTGGATGTTGTCATTTGTCGGAACAGCAGAACCACTTTGTGCGAATCCAGAGCCAGTCCCTGAGAGGTGCAGGGTGCACTGGTGAAACCGGAGGAGGCACTGGCGTGCTTCAGCATGCTGTCAGGGCTATATTTTCTATATCATTGTCCTGCCAGCAATAACCCCTTGTAAAAAACAGCCCTGGCTGGCTGGGCTGTCTCTTTAAGTTGCTTGGGTCAGTCTGGGGTAGAGGAGGGACCTGCCCGGGGGAGATCTGGGAGGATGGGAGCCATATAATGCGGAATCAGCCTGGGGAGGGTTCAAGGGGGCTCGGGAGGTGGTGGTAGGAGCTGCTGCTGAGGTTTGTGTTGGCAATGTGGGGAGGGAGGGGTCTCTTTAACAGCTTATCAAAGGCGTTTAACTGGGGAGGGAGGAGAGGTAGCTGAGAGCGCGATGTGTCGTGGGAACCGTGCCTATGGCATGGCTGAGAGGCGAGGTCAGCCTGTCTGATGGGGCAGGGGGGCATTTTTGCTCCTCAGCTCTGTCCTGAGCTCCCAAGCGGCCTGTGCTACCTGCTTGTCTCCTCCTGGTGTGAATTGGCCTCTTTGAACACCTCACTGGCAGGAAAGATGCTTTTTGCGGTGCCTTCCCTAGACCCATCTGCGGTTAATGCTTCTTATAGTGTTGTTTACAGCCGCTTCTTTCCAGCGCTTTAGCAGAGCACCGAGTAAAGGTCTGTACCCAAGATTATCTCACGTCTCCTCTTCCCTGAGCTCTCCAGGAGCGGCTGAAGGAGCTCTGCTGGCCCCCATGGAGGGGCAGCCGGTTGGAGGAGTGGGGCTGAGCAGAGGCTGGAGGCAGGATTTAGAGCTGGGATCAGGGTGGGAGGTGCAGAGAGGGGTGGCAGAAAGCACAGTGGGTCTTAAGCAGCAGGTACAGAGGGAAGAGCTGCTGTACCTGCAGAGGTTCTGGGCATGTACAGGGACCTGGCTTCCCCAGGGCTACAGAGGAGCTGCTGTCCCCCATCCCTTCCCCTGGATTCCTTTTGTTGTTCCTGATTTGATCTGGGAACTAGGTCTACAGTGGAGAGCCTGGTTGAAGATGTGAAGGGCTGAAAAATGTCTGCAGTGTACAAATTCCCTTTCCAAGTCATTCTTCACAGGAGTAGCTGGCACTGTGCAAGAGGATGAGCCTAAGAGCTGATTCCTGGAGCTCAGGCACATGGGGTGTTTTTGAATTTTTATGTAACAAAAGGCTTGAAATCACTTTGATTCAACTTGAAATGCTTCTTAGTTCAAAGAAAAACCTGAAAAACTGAACTTTGGATTGGCCTGGCTACATTCTTCTAATTGTTCTTGATGAATGTTTAATTTTATTTATGCACTCCATGGCAGCTCTTCCCAAGATTTCCTCATGAGCACTTACATTCCTGGCTGTAACTGCTTTCCTACCCTCCCTGCTGACTGTTCATTAAAACCTCAGCTACTCAAGCATTTATTAACACTTGAAATACATGTGAGTGGGAGTTTATGAAAGTGCGAGCTCATTTATGTTTGTACTCATAAACAGTGTGTCTTCTGCTTGCATGGGAAGATAAGAATCTGGAGGAGTATCACTGACTCAGTCCTACCTGAAATGGTTGTGTTTACTCCACAGAAAAACCTGCCTCGTTTCCACTAAGGACCTTGTCTGCTCTTGAAGCAAGCAGGTAAGTCCAAACTCCCCCTCCACTGCCTGTGGATCCCACACCAGGTACAGAAATGCTTCCTGTACCTCCTCCCTCCTTGAAGTGGAACACTGGAACCACTTGGCCCCAAAGACAGTCCACAGGCCTTTTTGGGTGGAAAAATGTTAACATTCCATAGCAACACTTGCTAAGGCTCACAGAGGGATCTGGTGTTCCTGTGATGCACTTGGTGTGAAGGCTCCTAGCAGTGACAGGACTACACCAGACACAGGCTTTGAGAAATGGTGGTGGTGTGGAGATCAGTACCCCTTTTTCCTTTTCTGAACCCTTGGCCAGAGACCTTGTGGCACCCTGTCCCGGTATTACTGGTGATCAAAAATAAATAGAGGGCATGGTTCTGCTCAAATGCTTCTGGCCTTAGCTGTAGTATATCTATGCTAAAAGCAGCCAGTGTTGACCCAGTGGTAGGGGTGATGGGTGACTGGCTTTCTGTGCCTCCTTTCATCCAGGATGAAATCACCTATGCAGGCTGCCTTGGGTCCCCTCAGCTTTGTTCAAACACTTATTCCCATGAGCCAGTGTTCTTGCTTACTGTTTGAGGGGTCTATACATGAGCCCGTCCTGCAGAGCCCGTCTGACACTCGTACCTGTGCCCAGAGGCTCAGCAGATGCCATGTGCCACCTCTGCTCCCATCTTGCAGCTCTCAGATCGTGCCTTCATGCTGCTCTGATTCAACTTGGCCACTCTGAACCCTGCCTGAGTGGACAAGGGTGCTCATCCTTCCCCAAAAGGGAGAAATGGTGCAATAGAGCATGGAAAATTGATGACATGCTTGTTTGGTGCAGTCAGATGGCAATAAAGGCCTGAGCTCATTCATATCCTGCTGGGGACTTGTTTTCCTTTTGTGGTTATTTGTCAGATGCTAATGAGCGGAAGCAATTTGCTCCTCCAGCTTTGAGAGCAGGAGACAAGGAGGGGGCTGGGGAGGGGGAAGACCACCTGCATGGGGGCTGGTGGGTAGAACTAGCTCCCTTTTTTGTTCAAGCTGTTGTTTTAACGGCGGGGATTGCATGGTTCCCAGAAAGCAGTGTTCTGGGGTTACCTGGCTTCCTCTGGGTTTCCCACTGACGCTTGTGAGCCTGCACTGCTGCTGCCTTAGGGGTAGCATAAGGCAGGGTTCAATGCCTCCCCACAGGAGACTGGGGCAGGTATTGCTGCAGTGCCATATCAAAGAAGTCAAAGAGGCAGAGTGCAGTCCCCTGAGGCAAAGCACAGTGAGAGGATTGCAGTAGGGTGGTCCAGTGGGTCTCTGGATCATGCAGAAGGTGTGTTACTACCTTTGGATTAACACGGGTAAATTGTATGCACAAACTTGTTTGCTGTTTACATGTGGTCATGCCTGCGGTGTATCACGTGCTCTTTCTAGCAGAGTGCATCTGTCTCTTACTAAAACCTTATTGTCTGGTTGTACTGTCCTTGGGGAGTATGGATGGAAAGATGAACCAAGCACACGGATCTCTGTGTGCTCCTCAGCACCCAAGGATTGCAGCACAGAGCAATGCAAGTGGCTGCTCCTAGTCTGCTTTGCACTGGGTGATCACTGGCCATAGAGCCGACCCAAGTTCTGCCACCAGCTGTGGGAGTTTTGGCTAAATACTTGGTCCTTCCCTTAAAGAAAAGGGTATTGGTTCTTTATCTAGTGCTTATCTTCCATTAAAAGACCCCTGAGCAAGTGTTTATCCTGGAAGTGTTCACAAACCATGTAGATGAGGCCCTCAGTGATGTGCGTTATTGGTGGTCTCGGCAGTGCTTAATGATCTTAAGCTCTTTCCAACCATGTTGATTCTATGATTCTAGGTAGGAGCCTGACAGATCCTGGTAAATCAGAATGTAAAGAACACTATTTTTCCTAAAATGCTGTAATGAGAAGTACAGAAAATTTAACTGAATGTGGTTCTTTGTTTAAACTCAAGCTGACATTAATGTTTCAGGAACAACCAGTGATGCAGCCTGGCACAAGTACCCAGACCCCTGCATCCTGCACAGAGCAGGGCTTTGCTTTAGGCTTCAGTGGCTGGGTTAGTGCAGGAATAGAAACCTGAGTTTTGGTGCCCTTGGAGCTGCCCCTGCTTCTGGTTTGGAGTATCTTATCACAAGCCAAGTGCCTTAGGTGAGCAGCTTCCCCCTAAGGGCAGCTCTGGAATAGGTGGGTGCTGGGGCCCAGGAACACACTACTGTATGAGAGGGTAAAGCAAAGTCACTGTGTGGTCCTAAGGCAGCTTGTGCTCATCTGTTGCATGTGGATTTAGTTTGGAAGGCTGTGAAAACACCCTGCTGATTCTTTGTAGAGCCACTGAAAACACTCCTGGCTTCAGACCCATAGATCCTGAACAGCTTTTAATTAGGGTCTAAGGTACATAGTTAAACACAGTACATGCAGTTTCCTGCCTTGTATCCAAGTGCTCCTGGGGTCTGATAACTCAGCTGTGGGTCATGGCATCTAAAGAAATTATATCAAGATGTTTGTCTTGGGGATGAGTGAGCACAGAGCTTGTCCTTGTCACCTAGGTGGAGCTGAACTAACCAGAGAGAAGAGCCAGTACTCAAGCAGGATCCTCTGAGGTCTGGGGCTAGCAGATGGTTTCATGGAGCCAGTGACAGAAACCTGCAGGAACTTATGAATAAGTTGGAGAAGGGCTCTGATTTTCTGCTTGCTTCTACCTGGCCTCCCTGCATGACCTTGTGAAGGGCTTTTGCTGCGATAAACAACTTAGCACACACCATCATGGGCCTGAAACATTGACTCCTGCCAGTACAGAGCATGTGGGAGGTGGCAAGCTGAGGAAAGAGTAAATGAGAGATTCATGTGAGGAATCAATGCTGAGCCTGGCACAGTAAAGGTGATACAGACAGCTTTGAGCCGAAGTGAGAGCACTGGCTGTGATGCATCTTACTGGACATAAGCTTGGTGTCCTGCACTGGTTTGGGTCCTGATGGTGCTGAGTGGGTCCTTTCCCTGGAAGGACTGAAACCTGCTGAGCAGGTTGGGTGCTGAACAATGTGCCCTTCTCACCTCTGCCCCCCTCCCTGCTCCGGGTGGTGAAGTGGCTGACAACTCTATTTCCAGACACCAAATGGCAGTGTTTTGTTACATAAACATCTGCATTTATGCTTCACCACTTAACAATAATGTAATAGGTGAGCTTAAAATTTAGCAGCATTTATGTTTTGCAGTGTCTGTAATCCCTGGAAGATCATAACCAGCATCTGCATTGCATAGGGATGCACAGGCTGTGTCCTGGAAAGCCCAGGGAGGAGGAAGAGATAGAAGCAAATTGAGGAGATGAGGACCTTTGTGTCTGCAGTTGCAATCAGGACAGGTGCAGAGCTCCAAAAACTTCTTTGCTTCTGGTGCACAGGGCTCTCTGGCCAGGGGGCTTTGATGCCTTCCTGATGGAATGCTGACTTTTTGTACTACACTTGGTAGGGTGCTGGGTTATCAGGTCTACTGGGGGGTGGGGGGGGGGGACAAGTCTGGATGTAACACTGCAGGGCTCTTCCACCTGCTGGCCAGCCTTCAGAGTTCCTTTTAAAGGCTTCGTATGAGTTAAAACCTGATTCAGTGTAAATACATTGCATCTGAGGTGGAGGCTAGAGCTGAGCTGCTGGTCTGATTTCAGTTAATTTAGTCGAATGGAAACAGTTCCTGTATGCCCATCTCCCTACAGAGCATAGGCTCTCCTCTGCTTTGGTCATTGGGCTGTTTCACATGGTAGATATTGTCAGACATTGATTGGTCTGTCCAAAACTACCTGGCTTCTCTTCTGTCTGCTACACAAGATGTATTTTCAAGGTATTCTCACTCTGGACAATATCTCTATGCAAATGTGGCACTTTGTAAGTTTATTGTGGTTTATAGTTCTCTGAAGCTGTCCCCAGAGCTCTTCAATTCCCTCTTGGAGAGGAGAAGGATGAGGATGGTGAAACAGGCAGTTGCCATTCAAGCCAGTTCAGATGAGGTTCATCCTCATCTTCCAGTGTATCTATGCCCAATATGGGGCACGGCAGCTTTTGTGCTGCCTGTAACAGGGAGACAACCTTCTCCAGCACTGCTAGAGGGGATGTAGGCAGGCAGAGTATAAAGATCCAACTCAGAAATTGGCTGAGACACCAAAGCAACTTCTCTGTGCTTGCAGTAAGTGCCATGGGCTATAATGGTCATGAGTCACAGGGTTTCTCAATCTCTCTTGGGAAGCCCAGGTGAAGGGGGCTAGCAGCAGATCCAAACATGACCAATTGAATGTGTTGGGTGTCTGGTGTTCACCACCGCTGCTGCAGCCGTAGCACTGGCTTTTAGAAACAGACTTTTACTGTAAGTAGAGTGGGGGGAAGCTGCTGCTGGGCGCGGAAGAGGCTGGCAGAGCACTGGGTGCACTCTCAGACATGCAAAGATGAGTTTTAATGACTTGGAACAGGCCAAAATAGCTCCTGCAGTTTAAAAAGTAAGAAAAAAATGCCACCCATGTGGTTCAGTACCAGTGGCCAACATAATCCCAGCACCTTGTTGCTACTGAGATTATTTGTTTCAGCAGGTGAATTGTTAGTAGAAGTGTTGGAAGCATCACAGGTTGAGGAGAGAGCAATGAAGGGCCTGACTGCACTGATTAATAGTACAGCTCTTAGGAATGGAGCACATCCATTAGCTGTTGACCAAGAGTGATGGGGGGAAATTTGAGAGCAAGGTAGAAATATCTAAAGAGCATGATCCTCTTCCAGAGAGGAAAAGCTGGTTTGGATGTGCCGATAAGATAATATGGGGTAAAGGAGAAGATATTTATCAGTGGAAAGTAAGTCTGGTTATCAAGAAACATTTCCTAACAAGATTTATCAGGATATGGAACAGGAGAAATAGTGTAAGTCCCATTGCTGATCACTTAACACTATATCAGAAAATGTACTGTAGGGAACAATCCTCTCTAGCAGGAAGAAACTGGGATGAGCTAATAGGACTTTCCCATATCTAATTTCTGCAATTCCATTAGGGAAAGTAATACTTCCAATTTCTTTCTCTGGCCAATGTAATTTCCAATTTGGCCAGTGTTCTGTGGAAAACCAAAACCCACTGAAGGCAGAAGCATTTTGCATCCCCTGTTGACATTTTTGGTGGTCTTTTGTTGAACACCAGTGTCTGAAATGAGAATGGAGACCTCTACTTGCTTGTGGACCAGGGTTACAAGCAGTAAATATTCTCCAGCACATTTCTATAACGTGGCTCAGTGATCAGCTACATGGTGACTAAGGTGAAAAACCAGCTCATTGTCCACAGCCTGGTAAGTCCTTGGCTTTTGTCCTTTCTATGCTGCCAGTGGGAGGTTGTATTAACCAATTTCTACCTGTTCTCAGTCTGTTCTTACATGGGCAAAATGCACCATCTCCCTTAATTTTTCCACCAAGTAACACCAACTTTGAACTAACCTTGTACCTAACCACTCTGTTGCAACCACCCATCCTCTTTTCCCTCTTGGGCACAAGACACTAGAAGAAGCAGCAGAGGGTTCACACTGTCTTACAGAAAACTTCCTGGTCATTCAGCTTCTGCTTCACCCTCCTGCAGCCTCCCCTTGTCAGCTAAACATGTGAGACACCAATAACCCACCAGAACAGATTCTCCAAGGAGAACATTGTGGTTCAAGGAGCGGGGCTTTGTGCTGCAGAGCCCTCTAGGCTGTGGGACTGCATCCAGCCATGGAGGGACAGGCTTGGATGTTCCTGGCAGTTGTTGGGGCACTGCTCACACAATTGTAGTTGCTCTCACAGCTCATTTCTTAGTGGGTGTGCCTCAGCAGCAACAATTAGTTGCAAATAGGCTTTTCTTCAGCTCTCTTAGCAGAGAGTGGAAATCCTTCCTGGTCCCAGGGAAGCAGTGCAGGGCTTGTCTTGCCTTGTGTGGGCCCAGCTGAATTGCCAGGAGTGCCCAGTGCTGTTTAACCCTGCCCTTGGAACAGGATTTCAGAGCAATGCAGGCACCACTGAAAACTCTGCCCGTGCCTCTGGCAGCTATTGCCACACTCTGCTATGGCTGTAGGGCTTTTCTCTGGACTATTGTTGGCTCCTGTATCAAAATCATGTTCCTCAGGTCAGTGTTTGCTGGCTTCTTTCCCAGCTCAACCACAGCACCAGAGTCTGTGCTGAGTACCCATCTACACAGTTTGGGTCTGGCAGGACTCTCACTGATATTTCTCTGTCCTGGGTTTAAACTTAAACAGAGGAGATTTAGGTTAAATCTAAGGCAGAAGTTCTTCCCTGTGAGGGTGCTGAGGTGCTGGCACAGGGTGCCCAGAGAAGCTGTGGCTGCCCCATCCCTGGCAGTGTTCAAGGCCAGGTTGGACACAGGGGCTTGGAGCAACCTGCTCTAGTGGAAGGTGTCCCTGCCCGTGGCAGGGGGTTGGAACTGGGTGAGCTTAAAGGTCCCTTCCAACCTAAACCAGTCTGGGATTGTATGACAATGGCTACAGGACCTTGAGCATCAGATGTAGGATGTTGGGAGGTGCTTCTTCAGCTGGTTTGTAGAAATGTGAGTAGTCTCACACTCCTCTCTAGAGCTGTATTAACTTAATAATATAAGGCTCTAATTGTCATATAATATTTATGCTGGGTACTCCTACCTCTGCCTTCTTAGCTCTGGTCATGAAAGATTATAATCTCCTCAGATAAGAAATGAGGGGCAAACCATACATGTATGACTTCACAAGTAATCTTTGGGATCTGCACAAACATCTGATGGAAAAAGGGTCATGATTTTCACTGAAAAAAAATAATAAAATAGAATCTTGCAAACTTTCCACCTGAAGATCTCAACAACTATATAGATCCCAGTGTGATCTGTCCCAAAGCCACATGCTGGGAGTTTTCTAATGAGATGGAGAAGAGGCAGGTAGGAGCAGGATAGCAGATGGGAAAGGGAAAAACTGGATAATCTATTCTTCTCTGGCCCAACCTATCATCTGTCCCTGCTAAAGTAATTCTGCACCAGGTGAGAGAAGGGTACAAACCCTCCTGCCATCCCTTTCAGTCCAGATTAGCTATGCAGTTGCTAATAGTTTCAGTCCTACGAGGGTTTTTTGCATGATCAGGAGTAGTGTCCAAGTACAGGCTTGTTGCAAAGGATCCTTACGTTCTGATGCAATTGCAGAAGGTCCTGGGTGCTCAGCTCATGCAGGGCCTGGCCAATGGAGAAATGTGTAGTAGCTGTGTCTGCCTTTAACACCTATTGCCCACAAAGATCCTGTTCTAGCATTGCACTGGGCAACCACAGCCAGATGTTTCCAGTCCTGAAGCCAGCTCAGGTAGCTCTGAACATAGCGCAGGGGCAGTCACCAAGCAGCAGTAGCAGTAGAAAATCAGGCACCTCAATCCTGTTGGAAACCAAAGGCTTAAGAGGCTTCAGTCTTCTATGACTTAGGAAACGATGTCTTTGGCTAAGCTGCCCTGGTAAGAAATGGGGGATGATGGCACTCAGCAACACTGCTCCTTGCAGCAGGCAGAAGCAGTTTGAGGTCATGCTTCACCAAGGGCTTCTGAAAATAGCCCATTAGGTGATGAATTTAAGATCTCCGTTTGCGCTTTGGTACTTGCTACTCACTAAAGTAGCCACAGGGAAGTGGGAGATGGTTCTTCTATGCCAAGGGCATGTTTAGCATCCCAGGGAATATTTTCCCAGGTCTGTAGAAAGGGCCAGAGCAGTGGTTGAGCTACACTGGGATTGACTGGAGCCTGGGCACTGCACTGGCAGATCTGGAGCTTTAAGATTATAAACTAGGCAAACAAAGTAGAAAGACAGCCCAGAGCCTAACATCTACAGCTCAACAGCAAGGTTTATTGAGCATCAGTTGTTCTGTTTGGAGTTTAAAAAGACAAAAGATGAAGCTGAGCTTGAAATCTAACCTGTAACAAGGAGGGGAATTCTGCAACATCCAGATGAGCTTCCAAAACTGCATGTGTAAAATATTGGCCTGATGGTTAGTGACAGTCTTGGTAGGTCTTCATCAATGTGGAAGCACAAACTTTGCCCTGTTGCAGTTGTTCAGGATTTCTTTGAACACTATTTCAAAGCAGAGTGAGGCTATATTTGCTGGTGTGTGTTAAGAGGATTAAACTTCAGACTGTGCAGGATTACAGAGTGGTCATAGGAAATTCCTGAAGAGGAAAATGAATACAACTGGAGGCAGGGCAAGCTGAAGACTTGGACTTGACCAGCTCTGCTCTTCTTGCAAAAGCTTATTAGCTCTGAAGTGTATGTGTTTGCATGTGACCAGCATGTGTTTGGGCAAAGTGTGTGACTTGCAAGTGGTAGTGGAAGTTTGTGTTCACCATCAGTCATTTCCTATGTGAAAAGGTCTGTTCTGAGTGTTGAAATGTTCCGCTAACAGGTGGTTTGCTATCTCTATTTTCCAAGTATATAACTGGGGCATAGAGAAATAATGGGCTAGATGTGCACAGGGCTTTTTGTTTATTTTAAATAGTAATGGCAAAGGCTTTTCGTTACAATTATTTGAATAGAATTTAGGGAAGCAGAGTTATCTAAGACCTTAGTTCATGCTGTAGCTATTCTGCCTCCCTTACAGTGGCCACAGCTTTGCTGGCTCTGTATGGAGTTTGTAGAAAGCTGCTCCATGTTCTCCATGGCCCCTGGAGTCTGTTCTGGCTCTCTCCAGCCTGCCTCTGATCTCTGCTCTGCCCATTTAATTCCATACCCAGCAGGGCCTTTCCATTTATCATTCAGTGATGAAAACTGTGTTTAAAATGCATATTCCTGCACTGGTGAGGAAAGGACTATGCAAGTATTATACCTTAATTCCTAACCTAGTCTGTTTGATATAGCCCACCTGATGCTACTGTATGAGTTAGCAGAGATCCCTGGGAAAGCAAGAAATAAACAAAATATGGGGGGGGCTTTAAGTTATTTGATAACAACTGTCTGTACTTGTGGGTGTTTCTGACACTCTAGATTAATTTTCACGTTGCCCCTTGGTAACAACTGCTCCACGCATCTTTCTGTTCCCAGTCGCGTCACTCAACTCAGACCAACACAATGGTTAGAAACGAAAGAACAATCGTCTCAGTGACATCCTTTGCCATTGGTATCTCAGCTTTTGTGCTGCTGATCCCACCTGCTTGGGGTTTGAGTGAGTCAAAGCTTGGCTGAACTGACACATCTGCCGTCCTTTCTGACCACAGTGGACCTTTCAAGACTTGGGCTGCTCAAGCCAAGTTTTATGTAGCTGGTTGGGTGAGCTTAGATCATGTACAGAGCCTGGTGCTTCTAAGGTTTTCTGCTTTTTGTGAAGCCAGTTGCCTTACAGGGCTCTACAGAGACTGTGGCATAATCTTTCCTGTCTGAGAGTTCTGAGGAAACCCTCTTTCTGGTTAAGGTCTTCATGGGAATTAACTTTTACAGTCACTAAACACACTCATGTGAGTATGTGTGGATTCTAAACACTCTCGTGGCGCCGTCCATGTTTCTTTAGGAGATCCTGTTCCCAGGAGCTTCAGCAAGCTTTTCAGAAACTCAGACCCTTTCTCTTCTCCAGAGGTAAAAGGATGATGAAAGGTTGGAAATACAGACATCACAAATATATCAGAAAGCAAAGTCATGTAGATAAGTTTGTTCATCCCTTCTCCAGTCCCCTCTCCAGTTCTGCCCATGTGATGGGTTTCCCTTGCGTCCCTGCAACGTTTATTCCACAGTCTAATAGATCTGCAGGTTAGGAAATGTCTTCTGAGGTTTAATCTCAACTTTCCTTTGTTCTAGTTTATGCCATAACACCACGGTCTGGGCTTGAATTGATGGGACTTGGAACTGTGCCTATTTTCACAGACAAGTGCAGAGCAAAACAGAGAAGATGACAAAGAAATAGAAGGAAGTAAATGTGAGTTTGCCAGAGGCCTCTGGTTTTGGGTATATTCGCTGGTGTATTTGTCAGTAGGAAATCCCTGAAGTCCTTCTCTAGGATTTGGAGCATTATTCAGGAGGTGCCAGGTATCCTAAATCTTCCCACACTGCACTAAGGCTTGTAGGCAGTTTAAAGAGAAACTTCCAGAGGAGACAAGTTTTGATGTTATGTCCAGAGGTAAAAAGAGAACGTCTGTCCTGAGTACTGGACTACAGGCCATCATTTCAGCATCTTCTGACCTCTCTAAATCCACCTCCAACTTCAAAAAGAATACAATGCCCCCTAAACTTACATCAGGTTTTTTCTGAACAATGGAGTAATCAGTAGAAAAGGCAGAGCAGTTGCATGGTGAATTAATCTGGACCTATTAACACCAACATTTCACAGCATCTCCCCTCCTGCCACCAAACCCCCAGAGCTCCAGGGTGTGCAGAAAAGTATGAGACAAAGAAACAGCAACCATGGCTCGTAACAGCTACCAACAGCAAAACAAGTGCCTCTTACCTGGCTTGCAGATGGTGGGATGTCTTGTCAGGGCTTGGCGATAGCAGTTTTGAAGAAAGAAAGTTAAAAAGAGGGAAAGTTTTCTTTGGTGACTGAGAAATACGTCACTTTTGGAAGATGAGAGGGGAACGGGCCACAGCACAGCGCACTGTCTAGCATTCGCTAACCTCTGTTTGCTGGTTTCTTTGAAATGTGACCTATTTCCTTGCTGCACAGGAAAGGAAAGAAGAGAAAATAAAAGCTGTATAGCTCAGAAGGGTGAGAGATCCGAGAGCTTCTCAGTGCCAGGGCATGGGTCTTTTGTAGAAGAAAACAAATCCAAGGAAGGTGGTGAAGAGCTGTATTTATTTAAACAGATGTGGTGGG
Source organism: Nestor notabilis (assembly GCF_000696875.1). Taxonomy (NCBI): domain Eukaryota; kingdom Metazoa; phylum Chordata; class Aves; order Psittaciformes; family Psittacidae; genus Nestor; species Nestor notabilis. The sequence continues at coordinate 80,114 of NW_009928032.1, read as the reverse complement.
GAAGGCACTGCCTAGAAAGCAAAGCTCTCTTCTTGCCCATTGAACAAATAAATGTGCATGGGAAAGGGAGCCTTTTTGCACAAGCATCTCTGCCATGCCAGGGTGTGTCCCTTGGAAGTCACAAGGTGGCAAGAAGGGTTTAGTATGTTTGGATTTTCCACATCCAGAGGCTACTGAGAAAGGCCCTCTGAGTAGGGCTCCTTTGGAGTTGTGGTTTGTGATGGTCAAGACCTAGGCTCAGCAACTCAAGAAGCCTCTCCTAGCCTGTGTTTCCTGCCCTGCCTTCTGCTTAGTTCTTTGTTGTGCTAAAATGACCGTAACACTACCAGATAGGCTAGGAACCATCCAAAACCAGTCCCACCAGATGGTGATTATTTTTGGCAGGATTTTCAGCTGCTCCTCAGGAGCATGTCTCCCTTTCCAGAAGGCAAAAGCTTCTGTGTTTCACCACCAGCCATGGTAAACAGCTCGCTGCCACCTCATTGACTTGGAAGAGATGGGTAAGAGGGTCAGTGTTCAGGGCCAGCTCTTGGTGAATGGGGAGAAAGACTACAGCACTGTGACTTCTGTCTGCTGAATGTAAAGAGGTGCCCCAATGAGGTGGATGGAGAATCCCAAAAAGTCTCATTGTTGCAGGCGGAAAACTACTGTAGAAGAAGCTGGGACAAGGATCCTGTTCTTGGCAGGTTGAGCTTGCTCATGTTCAAGACTTATTGGAATAAAACCATGTGGTAATAAGGTTAGAGATGCAAAATGCAAGTTATCCTTCAGCATTACTCAACTGATTTCATTGCCAAATCCCCCTTGAGGAGCCCTCTGTTTACACCTGGACGTGGGGCTGTACACAAGGTTTACTCAGAAATCCATATTAAAGATTTTTCCAAGGACAAGGGAAGATCCTGAGATAGAAGGATGAGTCACTTTGGCAGTTTACAACGATGAAAATGCAGCATCCCAACACACCCCCCTTGCAGTGCTAGCAGAGAGCTCAGTCCTGACCCCTCAGCAAGGCTCATATGCATCCTTCCCCCAAAATCCTCACAAGGTGGTGTATGATGATCTTGCTAAATGTTTTTTGATGGCTGGGCTTTCAAAGCTAGTGGTGCCTCCTTCAATCTGGAGTTACAAGTTTTGGAGATACCAACCCAATTTAATCTAACACTTGGAACTACTGAAGCTGAGTTTTACTGGTGAGCAATTAGTTTGCATGTCTCCAAACCAAACCCTTTTGGTTACAGCTGGTTTCGCTTGCAGGTTCTCAACCTGCAGTGTTTGGGCTGCAAACAAAGCAGAGTGGTTTGTTTATTACAGCAGTAGCTAAAAGACTGAATGGAGCGTTGTTGTGTTAGGTACTGTACAACCATAAAAAGGGTTAGTCTGTGGCCAAGTAGCTAGTCCCAACATGGACTTGGGGCCAGGCTGTGATGTAGAGCCAGAGCTGGGAACATTGCCCAGGCTCTGCAGTTTAGACATAGAAAAAGAGAGGATTTTTTATTTTATGTACAAAATGGCTATATAAAATTACCCCATCAGGCCTCAGCATCATTCCTTATGTGTTTTAAAGACAGAGTTTGCAGCCTTTCGAGCCCTAATATGAGCACTGGCCTTACTGTTGTGCAAGCTGGTGCTGCAGCTGGGCATGCTCGGTGGTTTTGAGCATTGCCCAGCACCACTGAGAAGCTACAGCACAAAGTCTGCCTGGGATCGTTGCTCTTTGTGCTGCCTCAGGGCTCAGTGCATCATCCCTGCAGGGTTTGTACCAGCATGGTGCTGATCCTGGACCTCGCAGGACCCGAGCATGCAGCCTCTGCCATGTGTAGCCACAGGAGGGTGCAGTGTCACCAGGCTGCTGAGCATCAGGTGCTGGTGCTGTGCTGAGCACAGGGCTCCCCCCATTCCAGGGGTGAGTGAGGATGCAGGGGAGCCACAGGAACAAGATTTCAAGTGTCTCCTCATCTCTTCATCCTAGAAAGAGGAAGCAACTCATTGGCACTGTTTGATGCTGGAGATGAATCGTAGTGACCATCGGTTGCCTGTGAAACCCTTTTATTCAGGCAGAGTCCAATACCTTCTGCGTTTTTTATTGTGAGTATCCTGTCCCTTCACCTCCTCAGTTTTGAGGCTCCTGTGCAGGTTTGGGAAGGTTGCACAGCTCTGAGGTGGCTCCATCACCCCTTCAGAGACAGGTTGAGACTGGAGTAAGAGCTAGTTTTTGAGCTGACCTAGTACAAGTATAAGAGGGTCCTCAGAGCAGGACTGGTTTTGGGTACAGGGCTGCAGGGTTGGCCCCAGGCACACAGGTTGTGTACGCTTGTATGTCAGGAGTCTCTAACACTGTATTTACCATCCAGGAGGGATTGGAGACCATGCACATCAGGGAAAAGCACAGTTCTCTGCAAAGGGAGAGGGACAGGTAGCAATGAACTGCTCGCTGCTGAGCAAGGAAGATGGACACCTGGACCTCAGTCCCTCTTCATTATGCCCTGAGTGCGTTTGGAGACAAGCATCAGCAGACAGAAGCCTCCAGTATGGCTCTGGGCCATGCTTTGGGCAATTAGTTCTTCCCCGGCCAGAAGCAGCACCAGTCAGTTAACCCCCAAATACTTTGTTTAGCTGCTCTTGTGTGTATGTACTCTGGGGGCTCAAACAATGGCCAACAGGGCTGGGGGAGGAAGGAAACTGCTCTTTCCACCCAGCCAGGGAATCGGCCAAAAATCCAGCGCAGCAATTCCAGCCCCTTTGAACTCAGTTTTCAAATGGAGAGCCAGGCCTTTCCATTCCGAACACATGTGAGGAAGAGTGGCCCTCATGCATGTGTTGGGATGCGCCAGGGGATGGGAGCTGTGAACTCTCACTGTTGGCATCTCCTTCTGGGAGCAAAGGATGTTCTCCCTTGTTTTCTCAGGGCTATTAGGACGAGCACATCTACCAGGCAATACCAAAAACTTCGAGAACAGCAGAGGCTCAGGAGGTCCCTCCTGGGCATCTCCTGCTCAGGTCACACTGCTGCTCCATCCAAGGAGCAGAGTTCAAAGGGCTTCAATAAGGGTTTACACAAACTTATGGAAGAAAATGAATTATGGCTGTTAAATGCTAAGATGCAGCTTCTGGCTTAGGTTCAGCCCTGCACTTAGTCTCTTGATAGCGGTGGATGTAGGAGGATATACCACAAAAAGCACCACAGCTTCATGCTTTCTTTTTAATCGCTTTTCTTAGGCATGCCATGGCCAGCATTCGGGTAGAATGTCGGGCTGGGACAAAAAGCCCTTGTGGCTTTTTCTTTCTCCATTCCCGTCTAATGGCCAGATGGTTACAGACCAGTGCTCGGTCAGCCTGGGTGGCATCCAGGACCATTACCAAGAGTGCTGGCTGCTCAGGCCTGCCCAAGGGCTGGAACTTGTGGATTTGGCAATGTACTGACCTAGAAGGGCCAGGGCAGGACACGGAATCTGGAGGAGCTGCTTGTCCTGCAGACGTGGCATCCACACCAGAGGGCTGCAAACCCCCTACCTGCCTCACAGAGCCCCTCCTTGCCATATGCTCCTGGGCAGAGGGGTCTCATGGTCAAGAGCTTGGTCTAAGACTTAGCTTACCTCTTCCACCAGGAACTTTTCACTTCCTTACTCTTCAGTCAGATCTTTTAAAAGGCTCCTCAGACGTGGTTTTGGGGTCCTTCTGTCCCCAGAGGTGGGCTCAGGCTGCAGGACCACTGCCTGGTCCTACCATCCTTTCCCTGTGTCCTTCCCCAAGGCCCTTCTCTGTATCCAGGGAAAAGCTGGGCAGCACTTGGCAAGGTGGAGGCACCTGTTTTTATAATATTTGCAGAATTTCCAGGTAATTCTCTCTTTAGCAAGCCCTACATATTCAGCTTTCTAATCTCAAAAGATGACTTCAGAAGGAAGAAGGAAATGAGCTCTTGCCCTTTATGGTTGCTTATTGTTGAATGTGTCCTGAGAGGGCTTTGTTTTGAAACAAGCAACATTTTAGTGTATTTTCAATGTTTATTCTTTACTTCAGAAATGTATTGTCCTCTGTGGGACACTCCATAGTGGCAGCAGAACAGGAGAAATTATGGCAGCACCAGAGCCAGCAGGGCAAAAATGATGTAACTGGGGAGGGAAGGGACTTCTTAAAACATGAGCAAGTTCCTGAGGGCTTTTTTAAACTTAAAGCCAATACATAACACCACTGGAGAGCACAGAGACCTTCAGTAAGGCCATTTCATCAGATGGGCACTGGCATTTTAAAAGCAGTTTGAAAGCTACAGTTAAAATGAAGGATGGGAGCTGTTGGAAGGGGGGAACACCCGAATCCTGGCTTGCTTTATGTGCTTTGTGTGCTGTGTGCCACCATCAGAGTGACCTCTTTGCCTTATCACTTTCATACTGGGGTGCTGGATCAGCCTGTGAGCCAGGGAAGATCACTGCCTGCTCCTTTGGAGGAAGACTAAGCCGACTAGTTTTATACTGTTGCAGGCAAGACCTGCCTTCTGCACTGATGTCAGCAGCCAGGGCGGGACTTTTACAGCCCTCTGGCTTTGGGGAATTTTTTTTTTTTTTTTTTTTTTTTTTTTTGGATAATCCTGGCAAAATTCCTGAGCAAAGTTTTTTTCCTTTTTTTTTTTTTATTTGAGCAGCCCCTCTCCATGCTGCCTCTGAGCTGCTCTCTTATTACTGCTCACTTCCTGAAAGGAGACTTCTTAGCAAAGGCTTTAGCTCCAGTGCTGCCTGGGTCTGACAGAAGAAGGTTATTGAGGAAGGCGACATAAACCCTCAGCCTGGAAACTTTCTGACACGCGCAGGACTGAGGGGGAGAGAGAAGCTTTTGGCTGCTGCTGGGAAAAAGAAAAAGAAGAAGAAAAAAGCTCAAAGAATTAAAAGGGGGAAAAGAAGAAAGAAAGGAAAACACTAGAAAAGGTAAAACACTCCTTAAAATAATTCTTTCCAGAGAAGCCTCTTTGAGGTTGGAGTGGGGTGGTCCGGGGTGGAGGGAACGCGAATGTTCTTTGAAATCAGAACCGTCTCCCTGGAGAAGGAATGAGCCCGAAGAGCATTGCACGCTGGAAAAACATTTATGAGAATGAAAACCATGTTCACCCTTCTCCAACATTCAGAGTTTCCATAAAAATGCAGGGTTGTGTTTCAAAGTGTCTGCAGGCAGCAGGAGTCAGGCATCTGCACTCGCGGCTCCCTCGTCTCCCTCTGTCCCCACACTACTCCTCTTTCTTTATTGCGTTAAGCCATCCGATCATGTTTGCTGCTCTAAAATACAGTTGTCTATTCCAGAGCTGCCGTGGGCAAAGCTCTCAATTACAGAAAGCAAAAGCTATAATCCCTGTGGCAAAATTAGACGTTCCTTGCTGTCTTCATTCCCGAGAATAAACACATCCTGTGCTCCCTCCTTTGCTGTCTCTCTCCATCTTCAGGAGCTGCCAATACCTCTTCCCCTCCTGTACGATGTGGTCAGAGGATTATAAACTGTCTGCCCTGAAAAAGTTGCAATGTCATTAAGTTTGTGGGCATCACCAGGCATTTGGCCCCATTGCACTACTCGTGTATTTCTTTGCTTTGATTATGTTTTAAAGGGGTTTTTTTTTCTTTTTTTTCGAAAGATCAATCCCTCAGAACATGTTATTTTAAACATCAAAGTAAATATTAGTGATGGTGAAATGCCAGAAGATTATCTCATTAAAGCTGAAGGAGCTGTGCTATAAATAGAAAGGAGGTTATAAAATAACCTTGGCAAATAGCTTCCAGAGGGGAAGAATCAACCAAGGGGGAAGGATTGGGCCACACTGGTCAGAGCCACGCTCTGGGGCAGGTACCTGGGGACATTTCTGGTCAAGCATATGCAGGGATGTAACCTTGGGGCAGGGGTTGTTGTTTTCTTGTTTCAGTGCATGCCAAGACCCATATTGGCTGGAGATAGCCACACCAGAGTTCTGTTTCTTATTGTGGTTGTCAATATTGCTATTAGCAGAGATCACGTGGTGACAGCGTGCGATCTAGTGCATGACGGGTGAGAGCAGGCAGATGTTTGAAGTCTTTGTTCATTTCTGGTCCCCCCGTGCTATGGGTTGTAGAAGGGGAAAGGCTCTGTCAGGTGCCCAGGTAATTCCCCAGCTAGTGCAGGGGTGATCCCTCCGCTTTGCTTGCCAGAGCCTTGCCTGGACTAGCCTGAAATGCCTCTGTCAGTGAGGCGTCCTCCAGTTCTTGGGGGGTTGTTCCAGTGTCACAGAGTTTCTCCATATATGGAACACACTGAGTGCTCCAGTTGCTCCATCCTCAGCTTCCCGTTGTTCCTGCTTTGCCCCACAGCAGCTCCCTCTCCTTCCCTTCTCCTCCTTAGATCCATAAAGCCTCCAGTGCTCATTGGTGTGTCTCCAGTTGCATTCCCCAAGCAGCTGCTTGTTGGGTGGAATGGGAAAGGTCCTGTCATCTCCTGTAAATCATGCTTTTCCCAGATAAGACTCAGGGGCTGAACTGTTTCATTTGGCAGAGGAAGATCCCAATAAGCTGCAACTGAGCGAGCAGTCAATGGGGTATGAAGTGGAGCCCTAAGGGAAGGTATTGCCTGCTCAACATAAAAAGTGTCTGCTCCTCATGCAAGAGGCCTTTCGAACACCAACATGCAAACCTGTAACTGAGAGGTTCTATTATCACTGATGGCTCAAGGCCACCTAGAGACTGTTACGGGGAGGAGTAAGTGTGCTTATCATCACACGAAGCCCTGGTCCAGAGGCAGCATGGGTTCAGCTGCCCAGAGGAGCAAGTCCATGGAGGGCTTTTCAGCACAGGTTGCATCAGGCCCACCCAGGGGATGATTCTGTTCAAGTGCTTATCTAAAGCTTATCTGAAACCCCCAACTCCAAAAACCACTTTTCTTGCCAAGTTTCCAGCAATTAGTTCATTCTAAGCCAGAAACACCGCAGGATGTGTTTGTCACGTCCTGTCCTGCCTAGATCTCAAGTTAACACAAATGAACTTAAAACAAACAGAATTTGGACCAAATTTGTCTAAGTTTCAGAAACAATTCACTAGTGATTTGGATGAGGTCAGCTCAGATGTGCTAAAGACACGCAAGTCAAAAAGATCTTCGCTTGACCCCACCACCATAGGAAATGTTTGCAGGGCGAGTGGTTACAGACATTTCCTGGGAATCTGTAAGCAGGTCAGATCTCATGCAGTGACTGAGGAGTGTGAAATATGGAAAACCACCGGCCTGGACACAGACTCATTTTTCAACACAGAAGGAGGTTTTAAAGGGACATTATGAAAGCAAATTTTCCCATCTTGGTGACTGCGAGTGCCTTCAACTAAGTCTGCAACCAATTCAAGAATTGGGATATTCACCACTTGGAAATTCTGCCAAAATATTTTAGCTCCATCTGACTTCAGTGGAGTAATGTCAGAGGCACGTGTTGAGTGCAGGATCTCCACCCGGTTGCTCCGTTGCTGCTACTATCTACCTTCTGCATTCTCCCAGGCTGGGAAAAGAATGCTTGGGGTATGCCATGTCTGACTGTTCAGTGTCTTTTCGTATCTGTCTTTCATCCCAACCCACTGCTATTGCTATTGTTTCCTACTCTTCCATCGTAGCTTAATTTTTAAAGGAAGAATGAGTTAAATGCAATCTATTCCTGTGCAGTTCTGCAAATCCTTCTGATTTCCAACATTCATAAATGTTGGTTCCAGCTGAGCTGAACTTCTGGGTGAAATCCCGACCTCCCGCTGTGGGATTTGTGCCACTGACCTTAACAGGACCAAGACTTCACCCCGAAGTAGCTTCAGTCAAAACCATGGTGCAAAAGATGAGTTCAGTCCTGTCGGGGTTAGCGGCTCCTCGTTCCCTGGCCGTGGATGAAGGCAGCCCCTCCATGGCTGGGCACAAAGAAATGTACTCGGTGGCCTTTGGGCTGCAGCTTCCTCATTGGGAAGCCACATGTGCTGTTTCACCCTGCCATACCCCAGCAAATCCAAACCAGCTGGGCCATATGTTTCCCTGAACAGAGAACCTGCAGGGAGGGGAAAAGGGCCCATAAACTCTCCACGCAGCAGATCTCTCAGAGCTTGCTTAAGGGAGCTGGAACCTGGATGATCTGCAGATCTGTGAGGGCAGGAAGGAGCCCACAGCCCGATGGGATCTGCAAGACTTCATCCTGCTGCAGAGCTCCCCTGGCACTTTCCTCTAGGGTAAAATGTGTTGGGTTCTGTGGGTGCTCACGCTGCCTTGCATGAAGGGTGCCCCAGGGTGGTTGCATGGAGCTGCCATGTTCTTGCACAGACTTCCTGCTTGGCTGTCACCAAATCACTTCTATCCTTGCCTTGGTTTTGCCCTGCTGTGAAACAGAGCAGGGAGCACTCACCTGCCGGCAGGGAGATGCTGAAGGGAGGTGAGGCTGTGGGGATGGTGGCAGAAGCTAAGGCTGGGTTTGTGTTATCATGCTCTCAGTGCACTGGGAGGCTGGGTGCTTCCTGCACCTCTGCAGAGGGGAGTCCTGTTCCTGAGGTGCTGGAAGCACACAGCCAAGCAGGCAGGGCAGATCAGGACGAGGCACCCCTCTGGCCAGACAGGGTTCCTCTCCCTTTCTCTATGTCACCATGATGCAGCCACTTCTCTGAAAGGACATGTTTCTGATTTCCTGGAAGGACAGTATGGTCCAAACTGACTTTGCTGCTGTAGGGTCCTGCTCACAGCTCACTGTGTTTCCTCCAAGCCATTTCTGTGTGTGAGCCCCTGAGATAGTCTGGGGTTTGTGATCCAAATCTGATCTCATGTCAAAGTAAATGCTGTTCTGAGAGTGGGGTGGGACCAGAGGTCCCCTTGAGTCCCTTCCATCCTCAGCTATACTTTGATTCAGCCTGGCAGGACCAAATCAGCAACGGGTGCTGGAGACAGGCAGTGCTGCGGATCCCAGCCCCTGCGCAGGTCTGTGCTGTTGCTGGGTGCAGCATTAGGCACTGCTCTGCTTGGGGATGCTGTGCTGTGCTGGTGCTAGAAGGAGCTGCTGATCTCTCTGCTCACTGCTGGCCCCATGGTGCTTCTCAGAGCCCTTCTGGGAAATACAGAGGTAAAGGGTATAGCCCTGCCCTGGGGCCAGGTTGAGGAAGGAGTCAAATTTAGGGTGCCACACTTGGTGTGTGAGCTGTGACAGGTCTTTGTAAGCTGTTAACTGTGTAAAATGTGCCACTGCCCGAACTGGAACAAAAAGCACATCTCTTTCTCAGAGCAGATCCCCCCTGGAGAATCGTGGTGGTGGTTCTGCAGGTGAGTGGAGCTCAGTGCTAGCACGGGAGGGTGTTTGTCTTTATGCAACCCCAGGGCTGGGCGCCTTGTGCTGCCGTGTTGTGTAAGCACAAAGACTGCTGGAGGGCTGGTGCTGGAGCCAGCTCCCCCGGGATGCAGATGGCTGCGCCTGCTTCCTGCAGGCTCCGAGGTGTGAGATGTGAGTGCTCCTGGCCTTTCCCAGAGCCTGGGGCAGTTTCCTGGCATCCAGAGCACAGCAGAGCAGTGGGGCTTGCTCCATGCTGGTGCAGGGGCAGCAGTGGGGAGCACAGGAGGGGAGATGCTTGTGCGAAGAAGGCTCAGATCTGGATTCTTTCCTGGCTGTACTGAACCCAGCAGAGAGAAGGGGTAGTTTTATGAAGGCAGAAGGCAACGATGCAGACATGGAATATCTGTTCTAGATATAAAACCAGTCTTTGTGCATGGCATACCCACAGGTATCAGTGGTGTGTGGTGGCATGCAGAGGGCATGTGGGTAGCGAACGTAGGCGTCCTGCAGGTAGTGTGTATCTTCGTACAGATAACCTGTATCTTCATACAGGTAGTGTGTATCCTCATACAGATAGTGTGTATCCTTATACAGATAGTGTGTATCCTCATACAGATATTGTGTATCCTTATACAGGTAGTGTGTATCCTCATACAGGTAGTGTGTATCCTCATACAGATAGTGTGTATCCTCATACAGATAGTGTGTATCCTTATACAGATAGTGTGTATCCTCATACAGGTAGTGTGTATCCTCATACAGGTAGTGTGTATCCTCATACAGATATTGTGTATCCTTATACAGATAGTGTGTATCCTCATACAGATAGTGTGTATCCTTATACAGATAGTGTGTATCCTCATACAGATATTGTGTATCCTCATACAGGTAGTGTGTATCCTCATACAGATATTGTGTATCCTTATATAGGTAGTGTGTATCCTCATACAGATAGTGTGTATCCTCATACAGATATTGTGTATCCTTATACAGATAGTGTGTATCCTCATACAGGTAGTGTGTATCCTCATACAGGTAGTGTGTATCCTCATACAGGTAGTGTGTATCCTCATACAGGTAGTGTGTATCCTCATACAGGTAGTGTGTATCCTCATACAGGTAGTGTGTATCCTCATACAGGTAGTGTGTATCCTCATACAGGTAGTGTGTATCCTCATACAGGTAGTGTGTATCCTCATACAGGTAGTGTGTATCCTCATACAGGTAGTGTGTATCCTCATACAGGTAGCGTGTATCCTTATACAGATAGCGTGTATCCATGTGCACAGCCACACACAAGCAGCAGCCACCGGTGATCTGCATGTGTGTGGGTGACGTGCATAGTTCCATGCAGGGTGCATGCGTGTGGTTGGCAGCGGCGCTGCATGGTAGGCGAGATGCACTTTCTGTTAGTGACTGCTCGGTTGTCTTTTTAACTCTGCTGGTTTGTGCATGGCTGGAGCCAGCAAGGAGCATGGTGGCAGGGGGCCAGCAAGTCTGGGTCACGTGGAGCGGCTCCAAACTATTGCATAAGTCCTGTCTGAAAGTGGACCTGCTTGGTGGAGTCATCTCCTTAAAGCAAAACAAGTCCGAGGCTGGGAGCATTGGGTTCTTGGTAGCCACCTTCCATCCGGCTGAAGCTGGCTGGTCCAGCAGCTAGATTTGGGCTCAGCCCTGGGGCTTGCACTGCCCCATGCAGAACATCTCTCCCCGATGATAAGATGGGCTGGCATTTCTCTCAGGCTTTCCTGTCGAGGACCTCCAAGCATTTTACCGCACTTGGACAAATGCAGTGACCCCAGCTTTCCAGATAGGGCCAGATCCTTATGTAATGGAGAGATAGGATTTCCAGAAAGCAAAGCAGTCAGAGAGAGGTCAGTGCTCCCAGCTCTCCAGTCGTGTGCCCTCCCTTTGTCATGGGTTGCTTTTGCCCCTTTTGCTGGTGAAATGAAAGATCCCACTGGATTTTGGGGAGGAGCAAGGGAGTAATTCAGTCCTTTCCTCACTAAGATTGCGCTGAATAGACTTGACTGTAAAACAATTCTCATGTTTTAAAAAGAAAAGCTACTCCCACACAGTACTGGAGTGAGCCCAAACCCCTGGGAAGCTTTGCTTGTACAAAGGGATGGAGGGTGTGCCCAGCTGCAGCACAGCAGGGCCCGTGTGGAGTGCAGCAGCGAGCCTGGAACATGGAGCCGGGGGTCCGAAGGCAGCAAGGGTGTTCCCTGCTCACCCCCAGGCACCAGAGTGCTGGCAGGGGGATGGGGACCCAGGAGCACATCCCTCGCCTCTGGGGTTCAGACTGGCAGCATCAGTGTGGAATTCCCACGTTGCCTTTGGTTAGGGTTGGGTCTTATTTTAACAGTGCAAAAGCTGCATCTGTCCTCCAGGCAAACTCTCCGTTTGACCCTGGAGTCGCTGGAATGGGTGTCTGTAAAGAGCTGCTCTTGGGGTGAGATGAAACGGCTCTTACAAGAGAGGGGCTGCAGCAAGTGTTATAGGTCCCCTTGCAGCCCATGAGAAAAGAAAAGGCAAAAGCCCTTGTCTGTACTCCAGCATGGGCTTGATAACAGGGAGCAACCAGAGGGATGGTGAGAGGATCCTAAAGGGTTGCTGTAGAGCAGTGTAGGCAGGAACCATCCCATGGCTGGAGGCTGCTGTTTTCTGGTGAACAGTGATAACTACGTGTTTCTAATTCTTTGCTTGCTGTGCCCCCAGAGAGGCCAGGCTTGGAGCAGCAAAGCAGACTCAGTTCAAGCTCTTGTTTTCAGTTCTGCAGACCTGTGACTTTAACCCATTTTTTGCAAGCTGCAACCAATGCTCCTCACAGTGAGCTGCTGCTGAGTTAATGCTGATTCGTCTGGGTTTAACCCTTAATGCTACTCTAGAGCTGAGAAATGACTTCCCAGTGGAAGTCCTGTCATGCTGGCAGGATGGCTGCAAAGAGACTTCTGCCATCTGCAACTCAGCATGTTTTCAGCTCAGTAGTCCAGCAAAATACTTTGTCAGGAATATCAGGACAGGCTCTTGCTGAAAGTTCTTGGGAAGCAGGAGGTGCAGCATGGTGGGGGGAGCAGTACTGTTTACTTTGTCCTCAGGAACGTGCACGAACCTGCCAGGAGCCAGGGTGGTGACTGTGCAGGCATGGAACACCCGTCACCCTGGCCCATCACCGTAGGGGAGCACAATGGGCCAGCAACCCCAGGCTGCACTGGGAATGCAGCAGCACCCGCAGGGAGAGACCTGGCTATTGCCCTACCTCAGGGTGCACAGAGTCAAGGTGGTGAGAAGGAGGGATGTAGAAATGGTGAGAAGTGATTTGGGAGAAGTTTCAAGGGAAGGAGGCCGGAGTGTCAGAGTCACAAAACAGGTTTGTTTGGAAGGGAACTTAAAGCTCATCCAGCTCCAACCCCTGCCACGGGCAGGGACACCTTCCACTGGAGCAGGTTGCTCCAAGCCCCTGTGTCCAACCTGGCCTTGAACACTGCCAGGGATGGGGCAGCCACAGCTTCTCTGGGCACCCTGGGCCAGTGCCTCAGCCCCCTCCCAGGGAAGAGCTTCTGCCTCAGAGCTCACCTCAATCTCCCCTCTGGCAGGTTAAAGTCATTCCCCTTGTCCTGTCCCTACAGGCCCTTGTCCAAAGCTCCTCTCCAGGTTTCCTGTAACCCCTTTAGGCACTGGAGCTGCTCTAAGGTCTGCCCTTCAGGAGCCTTCTCTTCTCCAGCTGCCCCAGCACAGCTCTCTCAGTCTGGCTCCAGAGCAGAGCTGCTCCAGCCCTTGCAGCATCTTCGTGTGGTCAGTGGCTATCCTTGTCCCCTGCTGCCCTTCCCTTCCCCTCCTTATGCTGCAAATGATGAGGAGAAGCTGGAGGTGCTGGTGGAGGTGGGAGAGCTGGTGGTACGGAGAGTGGCTGGGTGCAGGGAGAGGAAGGACATGTCCCCTTTGGCTGTGAACTGCAAGCAGCCCCTGTCCATGTGTGTCTGTAAGGGCCAAGCTCTGATTTCTGGCTGCAGTAGTGACTGACATTACCCACTCCTCCATTACGGACCAAGAAGCTGGCTAAATTAGGAGTGCTGATCAGCTGTATGGAAGTTGATGTTTGATGGGCTTGGTTGGAAATGTGAGATAAGGACTAATTTTCCTTGAGAACTGTTTTTGGTATGTTGGGGGGTTTCTATGGCTGTTCCAAGCCATGAGCCATCTGACTGTGTGTTTTCTTAAGCCAAGAAGGCTGGCCTTGGTCTCAGGGGGTGGTTTTCTGCTTGCTGCCTTTGGACGAGTGCTGGAGAGCTACACATGCACCTCTCCACAAGGCTGATCACACAAAGGTGCCATTGCATTGACTCTGGAGACTCACCAGGGCTGCCTTTGACCACTGCCTGGCAGACCTTTTGCTTTTAAGATGTTCCAGTCCCTGATAAAACAATTTCCCCAGTGCTCATGCTTTTGTGAGCTCTCGCAGGGAGGTGGAGATGGAGCTGCTGGTCCAAAGGTGTCTCCTTGCTCTGCAGTTCAGGCACATGATGGTTTTTTGAGTGTCCCCTGAGTGGAGCACCATGGGCTGAAATGAGGACAGTCCCTAGAGACCATGCAGAGGATTTATGCTTACAGCAGGATGTGGGACATAGATTTCAGCCAAAGTTTTACAGCCAAAACTTGTGGGCCTCCATGAAGCAGCGGCAGCAGGTGAGAGGGGGGCTGTTCTCTCAGAAAACATGGTGACTTTGGGCTCAGCATCCATGAGCTAAAGGCACTGTGAGGTCTGCAGTGTGGCTGTGGTGGGCAGCTATGAGAACAGGCAGTAGGTAACAGTGCACTATGCAGAGCAGGGGTTCCATGAGGGTGGCGGGCAAGCCTGAGGAATCTGGTAATGCTGCTGCCAAGTGCCTCTCTGTAGCACTGGCATGAGCCACACATCCCAGCACCCTGCAGTGTCCACCCTATTTAGCGAAGAACATGATGCCCGTGGAGCGAGCTGTGTGTTTGCAGCTCTTCCCCCAGTGATAACTTCAGAACTGGTAGGACAGTTTCACGTTGGAGTGGATGAAAAGCAGAAACCCCTTCGTTGCTGTGTGTAGAATGGCCACATAGCTGCCCTCCTGCAGGGCCTGAAGTGCTGCTCAGCCCGTTGGCAGGGTCAGGAGGGAGCTGGTACCAACGCTGGCCAAGCTGTGGGACACGGCGTGAAGATAACCCCAACATGGTTATGAAGTGCCATGGCCCCTTTTACAGAGGAAAGAAGTAACCATGAGGACTGGTGACTTTCATTCATTCATTAATGCTATTTGCCAGTAGCACAAACCAGAAATGCTGTTGAGGGTGAAGCAGTGCAGTCATGGGATGCCCTGCTCTGCACTCTCTACTCTGCTCTCCCTGCTCTCACTGCTCACAGGCACTGCATGTCGGGAAGATGTCGGTGGAAGGGCCGGGGGCTGCAGGGGGGTGCTGCAAGTATTTCCTCCCACCGGGGAAAGCTGGAAGCAGAAATCTGTGTTTGTGTTTATTTCTCTCTCCCAAAGAAGGGAAAAGGACACCTGAGCTCATAATTTGCAAAAGTTGGATGAGAAACCTGGAAGCTGCTGGGCTCTGCATCTTTAAAAGCAGTTAAATTCCTTTTCTCTGCACTAGGAGGCACCTTGAACCTTCCTCTTGGCCCCGAGCAGAGCCCATCTGCTTCCTATTACCTTCCCATAAAGCTGCCTCCCCGGCCAAAAAGCCGGGCTTTCAGGGAATTCTGTCTGCAGTCCCGATGTTGAAATTAGTAACAGTTGTCATCTGGTTTTCTTTTTTCTTTTCTCTTTTTGCTTTATTCCAGCTTGAATTTTAAACCCCAGCCCCATATCCCCCTCTCCCCCTTTTTCCCGTGTTTTTCTTGGTGTGGGAAGAGGTGACCTCGAAGCCACCATCGGCCCCGGTGGCAGCAGCCTCATTCCCCTCATCCCGCCGCCGATGTTGAAATTAGTAACAGTTGTCATCTGGTTTTCTTTTTTCTTTTCTCTTTTTGCTTTATTCCAGCTTGAATTTTAAACCCCAGCCCCATATCCCCCTCTCCCCCTTTTTCCCGTGTTTTTCTTGGTGTGGGAAGAGGTGACCTCGAAGCCACCATCGGCCCCGGTGGCAGCAGCCTCATTCCCCTCATCCCGCCGCCTCTTCCCAGCCCACGGGTTCACGCAGCAAAAGCCACCTTGGCGCGGGGAGCGGGAGCGTCAGCCGCTCGCGGGGCGCCTGCCAAGGACAACGAATTCCTCGGGAAGGAGCAAATCGGAAGCGGCCCAAGCGAGGGAGGCACGAGACCAGAGAGGTCACCCCATGGCCTGGACCTCCCCGCAGCCCCTCCATCCCCACTGGTGTCCCACTGGTCCTGACATGGGCCAGGGCTCCTCGGGCTTGTCCGGTTGTTGCTGATCTGAAAGCAAAGCCTGACAAATGAGGTGGTGGAAAAGTTTCTATGTATTGAAGCAGCTGCAGAGCTGTGCTCCTCCATGGCAAGGAGGAGAGCACCAGGTCCTTCTTTTGCTGGACACAAGCTCGTTGGGGTCTCGGAAGTGAAGTGCTGCTGGTAGGGGCCATGTTTTCCTGTAGGAATCAAAGCTGGGCCCTTCCCCCAGCCTGGCTTATGGGAATTTTGCAGCTGTAATTCCTGACTTGTGCTGCTGCTTCCCCCAAGCTGGGGGCTGCGGGGTCTTGGCGCCTGCAGCTCCCTCCTGTGGCCCCTGTTCCGGGGGATGCTGAGGAGCCAGGACTGAAGGGGAAGGGCAGAGGGGACATGGGGGCATCACTCACGGCTGCTGCTGCTCAGGGTCACGAAGAGGCAGAGGAAGGACAGGAAATAACGACAGCCTAGAGGAAGCAGGTTCAACAGCTGGAAAACAAGCAAAATTAGTAGTGTGAAGCCCGGGAGAAAATACACTTCAGCTGAGCAGCTTTCTGTCCACAGACCTTGGAGCCGTGACAGGGTTTAAAAGCTGGAGTCTCAAGCTTTAATAGATGCTGAAAAATGCTGACTTAGGAAAGGGCTGCAGCATGGACAGCTTTCATTTTGCCTTCTCCCTTTTCCAGATCACTTCCCACAACCCAGCGGGGAGCAGGCATAGAGCAGCCTGCAGCATCCCCAGCACTTGGCCGTGCATTGCCATGGCCCTGACTCTGTCCTCTCTATGCTGCAGCTGGTGGGTGATGCTCCAGAGGATGCTGTCACCAGGTGGACATGGCCTCATGGACCCACAGTGCTAATCTCAGCATCCTCGTGTTGTGGTGGAAGAAGGCAGAAGAATTCCTGCCCATCCCTCTTGCCTCCACTATCTGCTTCCTTTTACCTGTTGTTGGGTGAGTGGAGCAGCCCAAGATGAGCTATAGACAGTTTTTCACCCATCAGGCAGTTTATTCTCATAGTTGCTGATTGTGTGCACAGTCTTCGAAGTCACCGTCGTGGGTGCTGTGTCCAGGCTTTGCAGAAACCAACCTGGCAAGTGGCACCATCAGGGACTGGGGAGACCGGCCCCAGGCCTCGCTGATGGTCTTTGGCTATTTTTAATTGTAAATAAGCAGTCAAAAATCCTAACATTTTAAATATGGAACTCCAAATTGTGATTTAAGGGTGCATGGTTGTTCCTCTCAGCATTTTTACATTTAACAAAAGGACTTTGGACAAGGACCTGCAGGGACAGGACAAGGGGGAATGGCTTTAACGTGCCAGAGGGGAGATTGAGATGAGCTCTGAGGCAGCTCTTCCCTGTGAGGGTGCTGAGGCGCTGGCACAGGGTGCCCAGAGAAGCTGTGGCTGCCCCATCCCTGGCAGTGTTCAAGGCCAGGTTGGACACAGGGGCTTGGAGCAATCTGCTCTAGTGGAAGGTGTCCCTGCCCGTGGCAGGGGGCTGGAACTGGAGGCGCTTTAAGGTCCCTCTCAACAAACCATTTCATGATTCTATGATTCTGTGATTCTTCTTTTACCTAACCTATGTAGCCTCCGGCCTGGGATGGGTGTTATTACGAGCCTCCACAGCACAAATAACATTAACTGCATAGTATAGATGGAAAAATAGAAGTTGAAGTAAATTGCGGACTCCCCATAGGACACGAGGTGACCTGAGGAGGAACCAGGCTCTCCTGCCCTGTGATCTAGCCAGGAGTCTTTGCTATGTAAAACACACAAGAGCAGAGCGAAGCAAGGGTTAACAGTGTTATTCCAAGTGTTTCCTTACTGGGATGAGGACCACACACAAGCCATAGCTATTGACACCTTTGCAAAGAGCACCACCCTCCTGTCTCCAGCCGAGCCTCATCTTCCCAGCAGCTCAGGATCCTCTGTCCTGCTGTTCCCCCCCGTGTTCCAGCACCATCTGTGAGTTGTAGCTGCGTCTCTGGTCTGATGTCAGGCTTCCGTATGTGTTTATCTGTTGCCTTTGCAGGAACATTTGCATTTTGCTGCTGGGCTGCTCTAGAGCAGAGCATCACTGCTCAGATATTTGGGATTCTCTGGGTGGTGTTTAGGTATGTGCCATTTTCATTGCAGACGTCACTGAATCGCTGGATAGAAACAAAACCCACAGGCTTTATGCAACTCTCCAGCACCATGTGAGTTTTGTGTAATTGCCTCAGACTGGGTGGAAATTATCTGCAAGCCAAAAATCTTTCACTGAAGCAATTAGCAAATCATTTTAAATAACAAATACAATTGGAATCTCACGATCCATTTGTGGATAGGGCTGAGGAGTAAGAGTGAGTTCACTGAATGGGTCCTTTGTTTTCAATCACTTTTTTAGGTTTAGCCAATGCACTTTGAGAGCAAGTGCTCTTCTTTCAGGACAGTGCAGTGAGAGTCATTAAAGTGTATTTCGAACCAGGGAAACTGGAGTAGAGAGGATTTCTAGGTTGCTGCTCACTACCACCCTGCTAATGCTTTTGTTTCACGCTCTCCTTTAAGGGATCAGGTAACTGAGACCATATCACTCTTTGGTTTGCACTTCCTCAGGGGTGTTGACGAAGGGTTCCCATCTATTCTGTGCTGTTTGCCTCTGGTATAAGGTATATACCAGCCCTTTAGTGCCACTGTCAGAGCAGGGCAGGGGTTGTGCTGGGAGCAGGATTCTCCCCAGGGAAGTACCTGGGTGTGCAGTGTCCCTGTAGCAGGATAACGTGGCGTTCCAGTGCTGCGAACTGGTGTGGTTAATGGTAGTTGCATTCACTTCCCTCTTTCTCTCCTCTTTTTCTTTCTTTCCATCTGACTCTTCCCTTCTCTAAGATCTAAGGCTTTCCTCATTCCCTCTGCACACCATTTTCTTCTTTGTGTCTTTCTCCTCCATCCTTTGTTGCCCCTCTGCCCACCTCTCCTGTTCACTCATTCCCACTCTCTTCTTCACAGGGGCAATGCCACCGAGAACCTGGGGTTCAGACTAGCCCATGCTGAGCCCACACAGCACACGGCAAAGACACTGTTGGCTTCGCTGCTTTGGGAGAGCACGGAGCTGCCAAGGATGCCTGCGGAGGGACTGAGGACTCCTGTCTCTACATAAGCAGAGGCTGAGGGAGAGACATGTTGGGACAGCGCCCTTTCAGCTGGCACAATACTCCCTGCACTGAGACAAGCATCGCTAACCATGGCAATAGCTTGGAGGCTTCTCACATGGACTGTCATCTTCACTGCAGCTCTGTGCAACTTTCCCGGTTACACGTTCCAGTCACAAGGTAGGAATTGCATGGGAATGGGACCTGGAGCCACTCACCTCTGCTGGCAGGAACCCTAATGCTGGCCTCGGGGAGGTATTAGGGTAATGTTGTGCTGAGGAGGACGTGGAGACACCTCGAGCTCTGCTATGCTCCTTGCACTACAGCAGAGCTCTTGCGGCTGAATTTGCAGGTGTTTTCCCTTGACCTCCAAGGAAGGGATGTGTTTAGCTCTCAGATGTTATGCTTCTTGGCTTTTTGCTGAATTCAGAGCAATAAGGTCTGTGCAAGATGAGAGCCACATATAAGCTTAGGGAAGGAGACGTGGTAGCAATAGAGGAAGCTTCTCTTCCACTCGGGTGGAGCGGCGCATCCTCGGATGAATAGAGGCTTTGTTCTGAGGAGGGGTGTGTGTGTGCAGCGTCTGCGAGTCCTCTGTGCACGCAGGGATGGAGGTGGCTGCTGGAGCATTACAGATGAGTCTGGTGAGATGTGTGCTGTTGGAGGAGGTTTAGTTTGTACGCACATTTCTGTAGGTGCTACCATTAGTAAATGCTCAAACCTGCTCAGGTGTAAGCACTTTGTACCTGTCCTATATGACTGTGGGTTTCTGATGGTCTTGTGTTTAAATACAGACCCCCACCTGCAAGTGATTGCAAGGAAAGCAGAATGTGGGTCTCTTGCACATAGATTTGTGCCTTTGTACGTGATTTTATTCCAGGTTAGGAAGGGACTGGAAAGCGAGAACTGCCTTGTACCCAGCCTGGAGTTTAAATACAGCATGCGCAGGTAAAACAAGGTAGTTAAACTGCTTAATACTAATCTGCTTTCATGATCTTCTCTTCAGAGGCAATATGAACACTGCCATCAGGCACCAGAGGTATGAAGAAAGAGCTCTGAAGTTAGACATTTACTTGTGCAAGGTGTTAAAACCTCAGCAGTGAGCTTACACAGCCGCAGTTGTGACATACCACATGTGCCCAGACTAATTGCAGCAGGGCCAAGGTCAGTGGTGTACGGGGCTCTTGAGCAGTGCAACGCCATCAGGCTGTAGTTACTATGGCTGTGGGTTGTCTTGTGAAGCGGAGCTGGAAAGAGGAACAAAGGCAACCAAAAGCCACACACTGTCCTGGGTCTGAGCAGTGTCTCGTTGCTAAAGGTGGGACATTGCCCAGCTCATGCTGGGTGAAGCAAGAGGCATTCAGACACAGAGCTGCATGCTGTGCCAGCGCTGCACAACGTGCAAGGTTATAAAGGCAGATTTCCTTGAATCTGAAGCAAACCCCATTTCTGGTCCTTTTTGCCAAAGCCTCTGGCAGTGCCTGGGGTGACTGTTCTGGGCCTCCTGCACCCATCAGTTCACACCTCCCTCCATCTGCCCTGCATTCACCGCGCAGTGATGCTCTGACCAGGACATCACTGCCAGATCGCCTCCATCCTGACTCACAGCAGCTCAGATCCTCCCTCACTCATGAGTCCCTGCGCTGTTTGCTAATACACCTTAGTCTAAACCCCAGGGCTCGTCACATTTACAGTTCATGTGTTTGTGCTCTCCCAGATGCTTCCCCTGAGCCAGTCTGGGCCATGAATCTCAGCCCATGATGTTGCTGGGAGCATGGTGCTATGGGAGCATCAAGCTGGGGATTGCAGCCTCTCCCTTCCCAGTCCCTGTCCAGTCCCGAGGGTCATGCTGCCCCATGGGCCCCTCTTGCTGTCAGAGCACATTTTTAGGCTCCCTGCGTCCGGAACATTTGGCATCAGGCTGTTGATGTTACTCAACACTTCACCGCGCTGTTGAGATAGAAAGTACATAATCCTCACAGCACCATTTCAAGAGGGTGAAACACTCTTATCTCCTCTTCGCAGTTGGAGGCACGGAGAGTAAAGGCTGGTGTTTTCAACAAGCCACTGATTTTGATCAAGTGACTTGCTCCAGTTAGCAATGGAACAGGTTTCACATGCCTTGTCTGCACAACTCCAGATCAGTGTATTTGTTTTATGCGGGAAGAAGATTAAGGTATCAGAGTCATAAGCTGTAATTATCTTGGTGGGAAATAGCAGCCCAGCATTGAAGACCTCTTCAAGCCAGCAGAGATGTAATGAGATTCAGATGTAACATGTACATTCAGGCTGCAGGATTTCACAGTGCAGGGAACAGCAGCTGAACGTGCTGCTGAACGGGCTTTAATCAAAACAAAGTTTTCTGCTAGTACCTTAGTTTAACTCTAGTGACTGACAGATGAGACAGCCCCCATTTTATAGACCATCAGGGCAAGGCTGATCCCCCTCACTTTACATGTGAGTCCCCCTCCCTGACTCACATGTAAACTTGGAGGATGTATTGGGGTCCATTGGTTTACATGTGGGTCCACTGGTTTACATGTGAGTCGGGGAGGAGGACTCACATGTAAACTGATGCACCCTTGAAGGATGTAGTGAGATTGCTATAATGCCAGGGCAGCCTGAAGCCGTGCGATCCCGTAGTGTTTCCCACAGCCATCCCTTAGGAATTGTCTGGACTGCAGCTGGGGTTCCCCTTTGTTCTGGTGAGAAGACCAGAGCAAACATCTGCTTCCTTTTCGTCCTTTAAGCAGCTCAGTAATGAGAGGCAGTGGTGAGGATACAAGGAAAGAACAAAATCCTTCCTCCTCCAACTTTCACCTTCCCTCTCTTCTTTTTGTTCAGCTTGCTCCTCTGTGTCCTCTGTGTCTTTTCCCTTCCTCTGCCAGCCCTGCCCCTATAGATGTGTGCTCCCTTTCCACCAGAATGGGACAGCGAGGTACTTCTCCCCACACCCCGTTCCCTCCTGCTTCCCAGCTTTCTCCCTTGCCCTCTCCTGGGAGGTTTATGCTCCAAGTATCCTCAGTCCCACACAGCCATGGGCAGGTTTTCCTGGAGAAAGGCTTTTTATAGCATCTCCTCCACAGCAGTTTGACAGCTCTCTGGAAACACCAGGCTGCTTATCACCAGTGCAGACCCTCCTGATACAGTGGATGCAGTACTGTGCATTTCAGGCCAAGATCTATTAATACAGCATGAAGTGGCTGAGGGGTCACAGGGCACATGGTGGCTTTTCTGAATGGAAGGAAGGAAGGGCCAAACGGTGCTGCTCTTGCTGTTGGGAGCTCCTATGATGCAGGGAGCACAACCAAGGTAGGGATGAGCAAACAAGGGAATTAGGGAACATCTGTGATGTTGGGTGGGGTACAGGGGGTTAGAGAGTAAAAGATCCTAATATCTCAGTGCCTAATCTGATCTTTCACATGTTTAGAGGAGAGGAAGGAGCCAGCTGTTACATTGGATGAGGACACCGGCTTCTTCCTTCTGTTGGAAGTCTATCTTCATTGTTTTTTCTGTTTGTGGCATCCTCACTCTAAAGTATTACTTCCTAAAACATCCATATGATGCAGGGAATTGCTTTTTGATCTTTTTTCCTCTGCCTCAGTTGCCATCCCTGAGAGGATGCAGATACTACAGCAAAAGCAGGTTCTCACACCCAACCTCATCCTCCAGGCTCCGAACATCTTTAATCTCCTGGATGTACCCCACAGGCCAGGAGCAGGGGCTACAGCCCTGTCCCAAGACCTTTGTAGCCACTGTGTGCACAAACCTCCTTCCGATTTTGCAAGACTGCAGAGAGGGAAAAAGACAAACAAGACGCTTCCGACAGCAAATTTTTCCAAGCCTGAGGTCATTGCTTAGATGCAGAGTCACTCTTGTTTGCCCGGCTGCATCACACGCGAGGCACTGAGATGCAGGAGAAGCTGGAGCACAGGAAGTTAAAAGACTAATAATTATTTCTGGCTTGTCTAGGCAAGGGAGAGGTGCCAGAAGTGCTTATGGTTTGGAAGGATGGGAGCTAACCCCTAAACCCAGCTGGTGGGAAGGACTGTCCCATTACCAGTGGCCAAGGAAACCACTCTGTCAGGCTCCCACACTGGAAAACACACTAGGGGAAAAGGAAACTTTCCAGTGCTGCCATGTGGTAAGAGTGTAACTTGGAGTTCAAATTTATGATGGCTGGGAAGGCTTTGAAGATGGGTGCTGTGTGGAGCCAGGCAAAATGCAGCCACCCTGGAGCAGGCTGGCCTCTCCTCTTTGCTTAGGAAACATCTACAAACAGGATGCAGAAAGCACAGTAAGAATCTTCCAGAGTGAAAAGAGGACAAATCCTCTCCTGCTCCATTCGCAAACCTCCAGTGATGAGGGGTTCAGACAACACACTCTGATGGAAGGAGCTAGCCTATCCAGTGCATGATTTTATACATCTTCTGCTGAAGCCTGTGGTACTGAGGGCTGTCAGAGACATCTAGACCTCCACTCAGCTCCAATCTGGCAGTGCCTGTGACATTTTGCTTGGAAAATGAGAAATTTTTGTCGAGTGCCAATTTCTTTGACAGCCAGAAGTGTTGCTTTAGCTTGCGAGCACAGGCGTTTTCAACAGGGACCTCGTCAGAGCACATTTCCTAAGTGGTACGAGACAGGCTCAAAAACTCAAGTGCCCCAAGAGAAGGTGCTAAGTCAGGCTGATACAATAAAGAACCCCATCCTAGTGAGCTGGGAAGGGAGGATGGTGTCATAGATAAAGACCTGGCTGGGGAGTCAGGATGTCTGACTTCTTTTCTTGCTGTCTTTTCAGCACAGCTGGGGAATTCTGGTCACCCTCTTTCTTACTTTGGTTGCAAGGTTGGCATTGAAAGGATATTGGCTTTGCACCTCTTGGGAGGATGCACAGTACCTAATGTCCTAATGCAGCTGTGATTGGGAAGGCTGGTATGATGCTGTTATGCAGGTTATCAAAGCAGAATTAGCAGGTCCACGTGGCAGCTGTAAATGTTCTGCAGAACACCACCATTCCTTAGCAAGACTGTCTTCTCCTGAGATATTTTTGCCCCAAGGCTCGTTCTAGCTTGTTTTGAAGAGACCTTATTGCTAGCTTTGTTACTGAAAGGATCCAGGTTAAAATAACCCTCCTCCTGTGACTATGCACAACCTTGAGTCCCTCTGCCATTGGGATATGGAGAGATGAGGGGTAGTCCAGTACCAGAGCAAGGATTTGGACTGAATGGCCCTTTGGACCAGTCAGTTTCTCTCCGTCACCTGCAGATGAAGAAAACAATTCTCCATAGGCTCAAGGCCTATTCTTAGGCCAGGGCTATGTAGGCTGAAGGCCTTTGGGAATACCCCAAGGATCCTGCAGTGTGGACAGAGCATAAGGCAGAAGCTCTTCCCTGTGAGGGTGCTGAGGCGCTGGCACAGGGTGCCCAGAGAAGCTGTGGCTGCCCCATCCCTGGCAGTGTTCAAGGCCAGGTTGGACACAGGGGCTTGGAGCAACCTGCTCTAGTGGAAGGTGTCCCTGCCTGTGGCAGGGGGTTGGAACTGGATGAGCTTTAAGGTCCCTTCAACCCAAACAACTCTGTGAGTCTATGATTCTATGATCCTCTGTGTCAGGACTGTGTCCCCCTGCTTTGTGCTGACTGCAGGTTGGTTGTGCTGAAGTCACTAGATGTTTTACTCTGCCTCCCTTTACAGATTGTCATTCCTCCTGTGTTTGCTTTCCCTCCCCAGAGGAGTTCCTCTCCAGCCTGGATCACTATGAAATTGCATTCCCCATCCAAGTGGACCAAAACGGGGACTTCCTCACCTTTGACGTGAGAAGCCAGTTGAAGCAACGTCCTCGGCGCAGCCTGGGTTCATTGGCCTATGAGCCATCTGAGCGGCAGGTTTTCTACAAAGTCTCTGCCCACCGAACCCAGTTCCTCCTCAACCTGACCCTGCACTCCAACCTGCTGGCTGAGCATTTCACTGTGGAATACTGGAAGCAAGATGGTGTGGACTGGCAACATGATTTCCATGAAGACTGCCACTACGCAGGACACTTGCAGGATCAGTACCTAAACTCAAAGGTAGCCATCAGCAACTGCAATGGACTGGTGAGTCTGTGTTTTGACCAGCCAAAATATGGGCATTTTTCCATTGATTTTAATTGGAATGGGATAATGCAGGCTCTAGACCATTATTCTGGCTCTCTCAGAACTCTCCCCTCCACTTCCAACAGCAACAGAGAAAGATATATTTTGCATGTGCTATTGAGGACAAAGTGCAGGAGGGCAGGGATTTCACAGCATAGCTGGGATTGTCAAAATGCATTCAGATCTTTACAGTTGCAGGTACACTCCTGGGGTTCCCAGTCACTTCTGTCCAGATTTCAGGAGCTAAGAATGGGACTTCTGGGGGAAAATATGAAATACTCTTTTTTTCAGTATGAAAACATCAAGAAGGAACAAGACGACATTCCTTAAAACCAGCAAGGATGCTGCAAAGAGGGTGGGAATGATTGACTTTGCATGTCGTAACAGCTAGGACTAGACATCATGGTCTTAAATATCATCAAGAAAACTTAATGGTAGACATTAGTGGTAGGGATATCTGAGCTCTGGAACAGGTTGCTTAGAGAGTATGTGGCTCCTACATCATGGAAGATCTTTAAGAATAGGCCAGACAAATGCCTCTCAGAAATACTCCAGGTATGAGCTCTTCCAGCACTGGGAATACACTAAGGACTTCCATCCTTATTTTTCTGTGATTTTTCTGATATTTCTGGCTCCCAAAGCACATTTCATGACCTGCCAGATGGAGGGATGGAGCAAACATACCCTTTTAGTGAATCCCAAGGGTGATGGCTCCCTTGGAGGGGTAACATGTAGAAAAAGACTCTGTAGGCCAGACATATTTATGCTACAGCCCCACCTCATAGCAGTATTCTGGCAGGGTGGAAGAGCTTCCAAATGGGAATGAATCCACATTTGATTTATTGCTAAATTACAGTGCCAGAACAGTGCTGTGGTTTATTAACAGAAATGAGAATCTGACTCATTTTATCATAGGGTCTAATGTTTCTATCTCACAGCCAAAAGTCAGAGCTGCGTAAACTCTTGGTTCCCTGGTTAGCCCTTTGTTCAGATATGGGAACTCTGAAGTCCCAGACAATTCACCGGTGTTCACAACAGCACTGAAGGGTGAGCCGGATGCTGCTGGCTCAGAAGGGATCTGGCATTATCCTGCCTTCCCACTTCAGAAAGCAGCAAGTCCAAGGCAAGCAATGGCCCAGCAGCACTTGTGCTGGGGTAATTCAGTCCACAGGCTGTGTTTAGATCTGGAGAGGTACCAGGGCTGTCTGGAGAAAATGCAGCCGGGCACAAAGAGGGATGGAGGGTCATCCAACAACCTCTCCCTTGCCTGAACTCTTCCTTCTGCCCTCGAGAGCCATCAGCAGGGAGAGGGGAGGTCTTTGGGGTTGGTGAGGATGACAGGGTCAGGAATTTGGACAGGAGGAGCCTGGCATCTTTAAGCTGCCAGAGTGGGGGCTGTACGTGCCACAGGAGAAGACCTGTTGCAGAGCTCTGGTTAATGAGTAACTGCTGATCCACTCATGCCATCCTTCAGCCGCACCACGCTCCCCAAAGCAGGCATCAGTCCACTTTGGAGGGAACAGGTAGGGACAGAAGAGGGTTTCCAGGTGCTGAGGTCTCAAGGTTCAGGTTCATGCTGACACGTGCTAAGGAGGGACTGCACATGGTGATGATGTGCAGACCTAACTCATGGATGATGTAAAGGGGGTTGTGTTGTGTTCCTGCATAGGCATAAGCAAGGCCCAGGTGCTGATTATGGGGTGAGCTGTGCATGAGGAGGAGTGAAAGGGATGATTGCATCCACAGAAGCATCCAATGCAAAGGTGTGAAAACAGGTAACAAGCCCCAAGCCATCCTCCTGTCCTCAGACTTCCACATCTCTGAGCAATTTCTGTGTCTGCAAGGTGAAACGCTCTAAACCACTTTGTTTTCAAACACTCACAGTGTAACTTGCACCTTACAGCACCCCAGTTTTGGACTGCCTGTGCGTGGGTATGCTCCCCTTGACTTGTCTTCCCTACCACATGCACTGTCACGATGGCCTGAGGGCAGGCAGGCAGCATGGCTCACCCCATGCATCTCCATCCCTGGCAGTGTTCAAGGCCAGGTTGGATAGGCCTTGAGCAACCTGCTCTAGTGGAAGGTGTCCCTGCCTGTGGCAGGGGGTTGGAACTGGGTGAGTTTTAAGGTCCCTTGAACCCAAACCAGGCTGGGATTCTATCTCCCATGGAGGGTGCACCATGCTGCGCTTCAGGCTGGGCAGGGGGAAAGTCACCCACGTTTAAGTTGTCAGAAGCAAAGGGCAAAGTGGTCGATTTTCCAAAACACAAAGAGCTGTGAGCTGCCAGCAGGGCCATGTGCTAGTGAGGACCAGGCAGCTTTGTCTCAGCCTGGTTAGGAGCTGAAATCCCTGTCTTAAGCAAAGCCACATTTCATCCCACTGGCTGTGCAAGATCCCAAGGACCTGTGTCCTACCATCAAAAAAATCTCAAGAAGGAAGAAGTAACTTTAGGAGAGAAATACCACTTTCTTACCTCTTATGTCAGAGCTCATCAAAGGACAATCCAAAGGCCAGGTTTTCAACACTGTGTGTCCATGCTGAAATTGTGCTTTCATCTGAAAAGCCCTCCTGAAGGTCAGCATGAACATTAAAGCTTGGAGCAAGCCAGATGGCCCTGCTGCTGGGGCTCATGTTGAGCTGCTCGTGTGTGTGTACAAGGACATAGACGAGCTGAACTGCAGTATGTGGCCATGCTTTTAACTGTGGTTTTAAGCTAACAGCACAAACCATCCTTGCTCTGCAGATGACCTGGGTGAATCATAGACAGGATATCCAGTTTAGCTCCCCCACAAACCACAGGGATCTCTCTAAGGGCTTCTCGCCACCCCCTTTCAGCAGGCTTGTGTCATGTCCAACGCCTGGACCTCAGAGCTCGATCTTGGGGTCAGTGACGGGGCAGTTTTCAGACTCCTGTGATGGTGAAGCTTCGTTCCTGGATGATGCCAGGCCAGCACTGGAGCCTCCTGCCTCTTGTGCTCTGCAGAGGCTTCAGGTTTAAGTGCGAGCGGCTCTTTACTAGCAGGACATGGGTTTGAAGCAGGACATGCTCTCCCCTCCCGCTGCTCTGCCCCAAGGCGGTGGTGACCTCCTTCTCCCCATCCCACAAAGCCGGCAGCCAGCTGGCTTCGCCGGCCGACACTCGGCTTTCCGCCGCAGCCCTCGCCAGGCTAACCTCACAGTACCTCGCTTGTGCTAGAGGAGGTGGAGCCCAGCCAAGAGCAACAGAGCCCGTTGCAGGAGGAAATCCCCCGGCACTCTGGAGATGGGGACTTTGCTGTGCACACACTGCCCCGATTCAGCTTCCATGGCAGGGAGGGACAGGAGAAGAGACCTATGACAGTAGCAGCACCCACCCCGGAGGGGCTCTCCCGCATGAGCACCCAGCAATGATGCTGTTACGCCGGTGATGTCTTCCATGCAAGGATGTGAAGATGTTTTCCTTCCCCACTCCCTGTCCTAGCAGACAGGCCTCCTGTCCTTGCGTAGAGGGGAGCTGGAAAAGTGCCATGACATCTAAAGGACAGCAGTGGTGCAGAGCTGGGCAGGACATGAGTGTTGCTGCACCTAGAGCTATGCTTGTGGACAGGGAATGTGGGTCTTTGACTTTTGGGATACTTCTTGTGCTGCTTGAGCAATGTCAGGCATGTTTCTGTGCCTTGGCTGCTGGTTGGTGAAGTTCAGCTGGAAGCATACCCACATTTCTTGGAGTCAGGCAACATTCAGTGCCAGGAGTTCTTACAGCAATGGAGCTTCTACTTGTACCCTGTTGGGCTGACAGAAAGTTTTTAGGTTGCTCAGACTTTTTAGGTAGAAGGAAAACTTGCCACAGGGAATGGGATTAGCTTCAGAGGAGGTACCTGGTGAGTCTGGCTGCTCATCCCACTGGGGTCTGCGCCTGCCCAGTCACTGCTGTGGGTCCACTTGCAGAGAGGAGAGTCTGGGCTCGCAGCTGAGGTTCATTCAGTCAAATAGTAAAATCAGGGAGAACAAGAAACAAATAAGGGAGCAGAAACAAGATTATCTTCCTGAGGCGGCCAGTCAGAGGTGTGAAAAGGGCAGTGCCTACAAGGCACAAGCCAGATTTCAGGCTGCAGAGGAAGATTGTGGCTCCTGCTGATTGCCTCACTGCTAAACACACTTCAGATTTTACAGGTTCAGTGTCTTTCTCAACAGCCTCTGAGCATCTACACTTCTGTCCAGCTTTGTGCCTGAGTTTCACAGCTGGTGGTAATGGTCCTGAGCTGCTTCTGAAGGCCCTTTGGTGAGGTTGAACAGTACAGGAGAGAGATCCCACTGCTGAGTTGTGCTGTTACGTGAAGGTATTTAGGATCCCACAAACAGCTCTTGATTACACTGAGTGGGTGGAATAGGAAACAACTCATTCATAATTCTGCAAGGAAACACTGTGATTTCCAGAGGCCTTCAGTGAACAAAGATGTCCCAAGGCATCCACAACCATCTGGCTCCGTGTCCTCTATTCTGTAGGTTCACACAGTTCAGTGTTCGTGCGTAAATGAAGGATTCCATCGCATTCTCCAAAGTATTTGTCGGTCCCCGGAAACTCAGTGGTTAATCAACAGAAAGCTCCTTCCAAGCAGCCACCAATATGTCACTCAGTTCTCTCTCTACCTCTTTTATTGCCTTTTGTCTCTTTCCTTCTGCAGCACGGGGTGATCGTCGCAGATGAGGAGGAGTATTTCATTGAGCCGCTGAGCCCAGGAGCCAACGTCAGCACAGGGAGTGAGGGCAAGGGCAGCCCCCACGTCGTGTACAAGCGATCATCTCTCCAGTACCCACACATGGATGCAGCCTGTGGCGTGCTAGGTACCCACCAACACATCCTCAATGCATCCCAGCGCAGGCTGGGGAAGTCCTGGTAGACCAGACTTTGAAGGTCCACACTGTGGCAAAGAACCAAATCTATCTCCTGCATTCAAGAAAGTTTTCTGTATTTGCTTTTACTCATGTTAAGCATTTCTGGTGGCCTGGTCTTTGGTAAGCTCTTGTACTCTCTTCTTCACAGCAGGGCTTTTAAATTTGTAAATAGAGCATGGAATAGAAGAGAAAAAAACTGCCTCTTACTGTTCTTAAGAAAAATCCTTCCAGATTTGGCCAATTGACAAGGTATTGTGAAATCTTAGCCCCCACATGCTCAGCAGAGACTCGTCTTTGGGTTTTAGTCTCTGAAGATTGTGTCCACGTTGAGGTAACATCTGCTGTTGTTAGAGACCACGTGGAAAGATGCCTTGTAGGGTGGGATGTGGGAGCTGGTTAGTCACCATGGGCTGTGGGAGATATTTATAGAGAATGGCAGTTGCACATTTACTCCACTTCTATGCTTACAGGCCTATGACTTCCTAAAGGTCTCACCCAGGTCTGCCCTGGCCTCTCTCCAGTGCCTGTGTCCTTCTCATCCTTGCTAGCAGTGTCCCAGAGCTTGGCTGAAATTGCCAATCCTTACGAATGTGCAGCTTTTCTCCATCTACCCAAAATGTTGCATGCACACAGGATGCTGCTCCCTCAGTTTACAGAGGCTTCCCCTGGCTCGGTAAGGATGAGAGGAGATGCCATCCCTGCAGAGGGGCCAGCTCACATGTTCTGGATTAGAGTTTGTGGATGCAGAAGCAAAGCTGTTCCCAGTTGCTCCTGGCAGGTTTGTGTGTCACTTCAGGATGTTCATCCAGTGCCCCAGTGGTGACACTCACCTAGATGAGGAGTCACTGCTGGAAGGGATGGAACGTGTGGAGACACCAGGGTGCCAGCCCACTCTGAGCAGGTTCTGAGTGTCCCCAGACCTGCCAGCATCTCTGGGGACAACCTGTGCTTCCCTGGCCCGTCTCCTCCTGTCCCAGCTCCCAAAGTCACAGTGGACAAAGTGCCAACAGACTCTCCATCTGCCACATTCCACAGCTTCCAGACAAAAGTTAGCCTGTTCCTAATTGCTTCTTGGAAAGAAAGACCTTGCAGTGAGAGCCAAGGGCCAAATATAGTTCAGAACAACCACAATGCAACTGGCCTCAGCAAAGATGCCCTGTCCTATCGCCCCGCAGGCTGGACCTGTCTTGGATCTCCTGGCAGGGCTCTCCCATGGCCAGTCAGCTCTCCTGCTCTGTGGCAGTCTCCAGGCCATGAGTTTGGAGCTTATGGCCATGCTGGGGACATCCCTGGGGTCAGGTCAGTAGCACTTGAAGCCTGAAGCTAAGTCCTACAAACCTTCTGCTCCTGCTTTGGAGGCTGCAGCCATTTCTGTGGAGGAAAAGCCAAGTTTTAAATTCAGGCCCTGGCAGGAAAAGGAAAGAGGAAATGATCTGCAATGGCTTTATTTTCAGATTATGTCTGTGTAGTTTCTAAACCCACACCACTCTTGCCTGTGACAGAGGGAAGGGCAGGGCCTTGCAGCATGCACTGAAGTGCATGGGGCTGCTGCAGCAGGATGGGTGCACACCTCTGCATGCAGTGCCTGGGCAGGAGGGCAGGTAGGATGCTGGCAGGATGCAGGCAGGAGGCAGGTAGGAGGCTGGCAGGATGCAGGTAGGAGGCAGGTAGGAGGCTGGCAGGATGCGGGCAGGGGGCAGGGAGGGGGAGGGCAGGTAGGATGCTGGCAGGATGCAGGCAGGAGGCAGGTAGGAGGCTGGCAGGATGCAGGTAGGAGGCAGGTAGGATGCTGGCAGGAGGCAGGTAGGAGGCTGGCAGGATGCAAGTAGGAGGCAGGTAGGAGGCTGGCAGGATGCAGGCAAGAGGCAGGGCAGGAGCACAGCCCTGGGCTGCAGTAGGAAGAGATCAGCAGATCCAGCTGATGGCAGTGGGGGCATTTGCTGGGTTCACACATGGTCTATAAAGAGCCTTGCAATGGCCTTTCCTTCCCTGAAACCAAGCTCATAGTGTGCACTGCTCACCCCTGCATGCTGCTGAATTGCTGCTGGATGGCAACAGAAACATCCTCTTCCCTTTTCAGATGAGAAGCCCTGGAAAGGGAGGCACTGGTGGCTACGGACATTGAAGCCCTCCCCACTGAAGCCATCGGGCAACCACAGCCAGCGCGGCCAACTGCCCCTGAAGAGATCCGTCAGCACAGAGCGCTACGTGGAGACCCTGGTGGTGGCTGACAAAATGATGGTGGGGTACCACGGGCGGCGGGACATCGAGCAATACATCCTGGCCATCATGAATATTGTAAGTGTTATAACCACATCATGAACCTTGGAGGGGACCACCTTGGGTGCTCACACACCCAGCAGCAGAGACCAAACAGGAACAAACCCTGTTTGCTGTCACCCTGAATGTCTGAGTTTGGCAGAGGGTGCCATGTGTTTTTCCTGCGGGAAGACAAGTGGGATGGGAGCGCACAGGGGGAATCAGATCTGTCTCAGCATGGCAACGGCTTCTCCCCACCTCCAGAGCAAGATGTTTGGGTCAAAAAGTGATTCTCTGGAGCCTGCAGGGACTCTCTGTTGCATAGGGGAGCATTGCAGCAGAGGTAAACTCTGGCCTGTCTGACCATGCTACAGATCTGTACTGGGAGAACAAAGCTCTTTCTTTGAACTGCATCTCTCATCTCAAATTAGCATTGCAAATAGGGCCAGCCAAGCTGAGAAACACATGGGAAAGCATAAGGACAGTGAGCTCTCACGCTTGGGGGCTGAGCAGTGTGAGAGGTAGGGAGAAATACCCTCGTTCTTCCATAGCACACTGCCCGTGTCTCTGGGTTACTGCAGAGGAGCTTCCTCTGCAGGATCAGATCTGGGTCATTGCTGGTGGCAGGATACCAGGCTGGATGCATAAACAGCCTGAATTGGCCATGCTGAATCCTCCTGTGAGGTGAGATAGGTTTGGAAGTTATCCATCAAACTGCTGAAAGCCCCTCTGTGCTGGTTCTTTGTCCTGTCCTCTGCAGGATCTCTTTTCGTGGTTGGCTCTGTTTGCATTTCTAAAGCAGATGCCAGATTTTAAAACAATGCTGTTTGTAACTGCTTCATCTGCTGTGAAACACCCATCATGTGGCAGCAGATTTCTGAGCGATGCTGTGTCATCCCCTGCCCGTGGGCAGTCACCAAAGCTTCATCCCTGTGGCTGAGTAATGCCAGCACCATGGGGCTTCCCCACCTGAGCTCCAGGCCAGGAGAAGCTGCTGTGGGATGTTGGCTTCACTACTTGAGTCTCCCCAGAAGGAAACACCAAAGTCTGAACGTGGTTTAGCAGGCTCTGCAGCCCAAGTGGTAACGTGGAGTCCCATACCTAGTTCTGCTTTCTAAAACATTTGTGTTCAGACCCTGCAGCCCATGCTGACGAAGCAGCCCTGCCTCTCTCCATGCCAGCTCACCAGGGAGCTCATTTTTAAGACTCGTCTTTTCTTGTTTCTTGGAGGTCAGGTTGCCAAACTTTTCCAGGACTCGAGTCTGGGCAATATTGTCAATATCCTGGTGACCCGGCTGATTCTCCTCACCGAGGATCAGGTAAGGTGGGCTTTGCTGAGCCGCTTCTGTCATGCGTCTGCACTTCCTATGTGGGTCTGTGTGTTCCCCTGGATGTCACCCCTGGAAGTCCCCCCAGTGCAGCCTGCTGACTGTACCACATAGAATCATAGAATGGTTTGGGTTGGAAGGGACCTTAAAGCTCATCCAGTTCCAACCCCTGCCACGGGCAGGGACACCTTCCACTAGAGCAGGTTGATCAAGGCCCTGTGCAACCTGGCCTCTCAATCCTCCCAATGGCAGCTGGGGACTGGGTCCAGGCCATGGGCTGAGAGCACCCCTGGGACTCTGAGCACTGTCTCTATGCCAGGGTGGTTTTAAGCAGGTTTAAGTAGCTTTAGTCCTCCCAAATTCTTGCTTTCCCATGGCCTCCAAGAGAAGGTGGGGGCATCTGAATGGGTGTCAGTGCTCTGCTGGCATGGGAATAGGCATCACAGGCACAGGCATCACAGGCTTTTGCATCAGAGCTTTCCTGGGAACACACTGTTATATTGCTTCTATTCTAGCCCACACTAGAGATTAACCACCATGCTGGCAAATCCTTGGACAGCTTCTGCAAGTGGCAGAAATCCATCGTGAACAGGAATGGCAATGGGAATGCTATCCCGGAGAATGGCATAGCCAACCATGACACCGCAGTGCTGATCACCAGGTAAGGCTGAGCCCGGCCCTGGTGGTGCTGTCCTCAATGGGGGTGTCCTCTGTGCAATTGTCCTTTATCCCTGACCAAGTGGTTCGTCCAGAGCTTCCTTCCCATGCACTCCCCCACAACCTGCTTGGCCACGGCTGTCCCTCAGCCTGGCCAGTTCCTTTCCAACAATGCAGATTATTGCAGTTCAGATCATTATCATCCTCCAGTGTCTTCTCTCAGTCTTTGTTGTGCTCTCAAGGAGCTTAGTTTGCAGCCTTGGGCATGTGTGTACCAACAGTGAATGGCATCATGTGTACAATGGTGTTGGGCATGTGTGGGAACCACCCTGGAGTCATGGAGCATCAGACATCCTACTGAAGTAGAAAGGCCCATATGCTCTGCTGTGAAAGCTGGAAAAGAGGATACAAGTTGGATCTGAGCATCATGACAGTGACAGAGGGCCTCCAGCCAGTATGGGGTTTGGCTCACCTCATTTTAGGTGCCTACATATAGGGCTGAACTCTCTCCTTGGTAGCTGATAGATGTAGTGACTTCATCTCAACTCCTTGAGGTCAAGAGCAGTCCTGCCCTGCCTGTGTCTCTGTGCTTCTGTAACAACAGTCCAGGTCAGCAGCTGAATTAGACCTTCAGAGCTGGGTAAAGGGGTCTGAACCTCCACATGCAGGACACATAACCCCTGTCAGAATAGATCAGTGCTTGAGCCTGGAGCAGCAGAGGGTACAGGAGGGATGGCTGGAAGGACATAAAGATGGTTCGAAGGAAAGAATATAGAATCACTGAATGGTTTGGGTTGGAAGGGACCTTAAAGGTCATCCAGTCCCTATCCCTTCCCACAGGCAGCCACAGCTTCTCTGGGCACCCTGTGCCAGCACCTCAGCACCCTCACAGGGCAGAGCTACTGCCTCAGAGCTCATCTCCATCTCCCCTCTGGCAGGTTAAAGCCATTCCCCTTGTCCTGTCCCTACAGGCCCTTGTCCAAAGCCCCTCTCCAGGTTTCTTGTAGCTCCTTTAGGCACTGGAGCTGCTCTAAGGTTTGCCCTTCAGGAGCCTTCTCTTCTTCAGGCTAAACCAGGCCAGCTCTCTCAGCCTGGCTCCAGAGCAGCATCTCCATGGCCTCCTCTGAACTTGCTCTGATAGCTCCACGTCCCTCTTGCGTTGAGGTCTTACAAAAGCAGAAGATGCAGAGAGGGCAACAGGAGAGTGGAAGGAACAGAAGGGTGGCTGTGAGGACAGAGGATTACCAAGGGAGAGCTGGAAGGACAAGAGGGGATGAAGGGCAGCTCTCAGGTGCTGCCAGCTGCATCCAAGACACCAGCTCTCTAGTGCCTGCGTAAACCCTGCTCAAGCAGAGAGGCAGCAGCCTGGGGAGAAGCCAAAGGCAAAGCCAAGATTTGTTTGTGCATTTTGTCCTCCCTCCCTCTTGTGGAGTGTAAGAAAGTCATCAAATGAAAGTGGTGGAGACGGGAGCCTCCAAGCGGGAGCTGGTTTCACTGGCGCTGTGCTCCTGCTCCAGTTCCCAGCTGTGGCCAGAGCCATGTGCATCCTGGTGCATCTCTCCTGGGCAGCTCATGAGTTGGGATCCTGCAAGCACCAGGGGAGGAGGGAGCAAAAGGCTCCTCAGCCCCAGCTTTTCACCCTCCCAGGGTTGCAGCATCTGCTTTTCCTCCCCTCCCACCACACGTGTGGGACACAAACACCAGCTCTGAGTTCTTCTGCCTCTCAGCAGATGTCTGAGCTAACCGAAAGCGACTCACAGGCCATGCCAGGCTTGGACAGCACCAGCGCATCTGGCCCATCTCTAATAAATTCCCTGTCTCCTGATAACATCTTGCTGAGCTGCAGGGTTTTTCTCTTGCAGGGACATGTCAAACCAGAGCCTCCAAAGGCTTTCACAGCATTTGCTCAAAACAAAGCAACAAATGGTTTTCACTCAGTTTGCTGCTGGGGGTGAGAGGTTTGGACACTTCCAGAGAGTTCCAGGGGCCAAAAGGACAGAAGCCATCACCAGGAATACGTTATGTTTAACCCATCATGTGCCATCAGCTTGCTTCCTCCCTGCTCTCATCCCTATGGGACCACTGGGATGTGGGGTGGTAGATGGTCGTGCTCACCACACAGGTGTCCCCCAACTCCACACCCTGCTCAGCATCCTCCATGCTCTGAGCCCAACCCACACCTGGTTTAAATGCATGTCAGGAGTAAGGACCAACACCCCAACCAGCTCTGGGGCATCCACTGGTCCCCCAACCTGCCCACCCTACGTGGATTTCAGTTTCCTTGCCCCTTTCAGCCTGGGTTTTGCAAAGACCCAAATGTCTGGGGAGTCCCACCTTCTGGAGAAGGTATTTGAGCAGAGGAAGGTTCATCTCTGGAGACGAATTATAATATTCACTCTCTGGCCCAAGCTTGTCTCTGTTGGAGCTGCTGCTGCATCCCATTGT
The DNA here is from genome assembly GCF_000696875.1 of Nestor notabilis. Taxonomy (NCBI): domain Eukaryota; kingdom Metazoa; phylum Chordata; class Aves; order Psittaciformes; family Psittacidae; genus Nestor; species Nestor notabilis. The sequence continues at coordinate 43,640 of NW_009928032.1, read as the reverse complement.
GATGGATTTGGAGGAGATTTTACTTTGCTGTCCTTGTCTTAGCTTTTCCTTGTATGTGGCTAACGATATACAAGCAGGTGATTCCTTGATGCAATGGTTGGGAGTCAAGGCCAGGAACAGAGGGAAGAATCACCCTGAATCAACCCATATTGAATTCGTTTGGAAAATTCTTGGTAAAGAACTGAACTGAAAAAAATGATAAAAAATTACTTTGAATGAAGCCACGGTGACTTTGGAAGTGGGAGACATTTTCCAACTGAAATGTTCTCCTTAGTTTTTAACAGAAGAATCAGAATGACATATTTGATGGACTCAAATTGCTGCCAGGAACCTCAGGTCACAGGCCGGAGGCTGGCCCTGTCCTTTTCCCCCCTGTTCTGCTGGGGCAGAGCCCTGAGCCTGGTGCCTCCCGTGAGAGAATTGGCAGCTCCCAGGGGTGCAGTGGGTGCTGGTGAGCAGAGCTGGACCACCCCTCCAAACCCAAACAGCTTCAAGGCTGGGATAGAATTGTCCTTGCTGATTTGCCACATCTCACCAAATCCCACCCTCCGCCCCAGAGTGCAGGGACTGGAGTTGTCATTGGACATCCACAGAGTCTCAGCCTGGGGAAAGTGAGCGTTGGTCGATATGGTTCAGAGGCATCTTACCCATTCCAGTCGGTACTTTCTATTCCAGAAGTGTTGCATGAGCCATGTGCTGTTTTGAAGTGTTTTGGAGATGAGCACATCACTAAAATGGAGATACTTATCCTGGAGCCACTGGAATTGTAAGTGTTCTTATCGCTGCTTTCTCTTCTTTGCAGATATGACATTTGCATCTACAAGAACAAGCCGTGCGGCACCCTGGGTAGGTAGGATTTTGCTGCCCCTTTGGAAGCACTTCCCACCAGCACACACATCTTTGGGAGCATGGTGAGGGCAGGCTGGGCCATCCCCCTTTCCTACTGAGCAGGCTGAGGGAAGTGCTTGCCCAACGCTACCGCAAGCACCATCAGCAGAGCCAGGAACAGGCCAGTGGTTTCCAGCCCTCTCCACTGGAGTCTCCTTGCTTCTGTAAACACAGCAACCCAGAGGATGGATGGGCTCCGGAGTGCTTCTCCATTATATCCCTGGGTCAGGTCCAGCCTGATGATTAAGAACCTCTTGCATCTAGGGCTGGTCCATAGCCTAGTGGAGTATTTCTGGCTTAGCAGAGAGAAATCAGGCTTTTTTGTGACGACTATAAAGGGAGTTCTTTATTTAAACTGCAAGACACAGACAGAGCCTACAGCTCTCTCTGGCTGTACCTCCTCATTTGTCTTGCTCTGGTCTAGACTAAGCAGTCAGGGAGGGATTACTGCTCTGAATCACTGCAGTGAAAAAGGAGAAGTTGATGGATATCTGACCCGATGTGGCTGCAGACGAAGTGCCTGGGAGGGAGGTTGAGGCTGGAGGTGCTGTGATGGCTCAAGTCGTTCCAGACCCTGTTCCTCCCCTGGCCTGATGCAGCAGACACAGCCTGTGTTGGTGGGGCAATGTGTGGGCAGAAGGTTGGGAGAATCTGCTGCCACAGCTCAAGAGGGATTTCTGCATGAACCAGCCCTTCAGGTGGAGTCAGGCTGGATTCCTGGTCATGGGAATGACACGTGGTGGGTGTCAGCCAGAACCAAGCACAGATGGTCAGGTTGGATCCTGACTTACTCAGTTGTCCACGCTGCCCTGACTGAGTTCAGATGCCCAAGCGGTGGTGCAGCTGATCTCGGTTCCCCCACCAGTAGTGCCAGTGTTGTGACAAGGAGTGCTCCCCACACACAGCCTAGGGTTTGGATATGAAATTCACAGGATTTTGACCCATTCTTTTCATTTCCAAACCTGTCATTGCTAACTCAGTTGATGGTGCTGAGTGACCATGTGCCCACAGCCCGTGAGAGCCATGGGTCCATCGCAAAGCCTAGTGCAACCAGGGGGAAGAAACTTGTTTTTGACAGTAGGCTATGCTCAGTGTTAGTGAGTATGAAGCACATTATTTAGTTCCCAGATAGCATCCCATGTCCCCTTCAGGTGCTTTGTGCTGACCCTGTGTGACAGCTTTATCTGTCCTCCCCAGGCTTGGCCCCAGTTGGTGGGATGTGTGAACGAGAACGAAGCTGCAGCATCAATGAGGACATTGGCCTGGCCACAGCTTTCACCATTGCCCATGAGATTGGCCACACGTGAGTGCTGTGCTAGAGGAATCCCTGGGAGTCGCAGGGAAGGGCCCCTGTTGGTTTGTTCCTGCCAACAGGAGCTGAAAAATCCTTCCTATGGATAATCCAGATGTGTTGAAAATGCAGCTGATCATCTCACTATCGCCTTGGTGGTGCTTTCAGGTTTGGCATGAACCATGATGGGGTCGGCAACAGCTGTGGCTCCCGTGGGCAAGAAACAGCCAAGCTCATGGCTGCTCACATCACCATGAAGACCAACCCATTTGTATGGTCCACGTGCAGCAGGGATTACATCACCAGCTTCCTGGAGTAAGGAATCCATCTCACCTTGCCCTTCCTTCTTCCTTGTAACTAGTACACACCTCCAGCCTCTCACAGTCACTTGTGAGGAGTGGGTAAACCCAAAGAAAAGCCCCCAGAGCACAACCCATGCACCTTCTGTCTTGTCTCCCAGCACCTCATCCTATCCCAAGGGGCATGGGGTTTCCTTCTTTCCTTTGGAGACTTCCCCATGCTTTGCTTGCCTGCTGAAGGTACCAACCCCATTTACCTTGCAGCTGTGAGACCTTTATTTGGTTCTCCACTTCCAGACACTTCACAAATAAATCAGTAGCTTCTGGAGGCATTGGGTTGTTTTGGAAGTTCATCCAGGAATTGCACAGGAGGGTTGGTATGGTGAGGAAGGAGGATCTGGAGACAGGACTGGGTCTGCATAGTGTAGGCAGCCACTGAGGAGGAGTTTTCAGATGATTGAGCAACTTAGGAGACAGGTTTTGGTTTTGTTATCCAAAGCACCTTTAGGATTCAGGAGGAGGGATTTAGGCTCACTCTGTCCCAAAGTTCTGCTATTATCACCTTGCCTGAGTCATGTTCTCTGCAACCTGAAAGCGCTTCTCATCCAGGGTTCAGGCAGTTCAGGTTTCTATCACCAAACGAGCAGTCAGGATTAATTCTGGTGAGGTTTTTGGTAGGACATGGGCACTACCTAATAGAAGGATTGGGTCATGATTAAAAGAAGCAAATATGTGGGGTCACTGTGGAGGGAAGTCCCCAGAGAATCAATAACAGCCTTCTACCAGCAGTGCTGCTGTGTAACAGCCCCCGAGGGCCTGACACCTACCCCATGGTCCCACAAAGCTTGTCCCAAACCATGTGGCTCATCACCAAACATCTGGCAGCTCATGTTTGGCAACAGCAAAACCTGTCCCCTTAGCTCTTGACCCCTGGACGTGCACCGCAGCGAGGCACGTTGCATGGACAGCACTGGGAAAGCTGCCTTGTCCTCGGGTGACCCTGAGGCCTTGGCAGGGCTGGTGGAGTTTCATGTTCATGTCAGCCCTCTCCACAGTTTGTGCTGGCCACCCCTGCCTGAGCACAGCCCCAGGAGCCTCTGCTGGGATGGGGAGTGCAAGACCCCGGGATTGGGGGAGTGGTGACAGGGGCCTTGATTTAGGGAGAGCTCAGAGAGCAGCGGGGAAGGAGGAGGGAAAGGCGTGTGTCTGCAAAACTTGGATGCTCCTACAAAGCTCTGGCATGCAGAAGGACAGGCTTGGAGAGCAGGGGCTGTCTGAGCTGGGCACCTCTGGCTGCTCTCAGCTGGGGCTCTGCAGCTGTGGGGTGGGAGGGCAGTCCCTCTGCATACCTGCTGCCGCATGAGGCTCCTGGGCACATGTTGGGACAGCCAGGAGCTGATCAGAGCCTGCAAACCCCTCAGACTCAAATGTCCAGAGTTACCTAGGAACCAACATGTGCTTCCCAGCCCTGAGGGAACAACAGAGACTTCAGAGCACTTTCTCAGCCATGGTTTTGCCCAGTTGTCCCCACCAAGCAGCCCTTTGCGGAGCAGGGAGTGTCTGCTGCTTTCTGGTCCTCCACCACGATGCTCTCCTACAAGACTTTCTGAGCTCTGATTCTCATCTCTTGTTTCCAGCTCCGGGATGGGATTATGCCTGAACAACGCTCCTCCGAAGCAAGACTTTATCTACCCAACAGTGGCTCCAGGACAGGCCTATGATGCAGACGAGCAGTGCCGTTTCCAGTACGGAGTTAAATCTCGCCAGTGTAAATACGGGGTAGAGAGCCTTCCTGCTTTACTATCGGTTCCCAGGGGGTGGAGGATGGGGATACAAGGACAAAGGGCCCTGTGGGCCATTCCTCTGCTGCCCACGTCGCTTTGCTGTCCTGCTTCAAACGAAGGGTACTGGCATGTTCCCTGTGAGCTTCTTGCCTTGCTTCCCTCTGAGAGGCCAGAGGAGGTTGTTTCCCACCCGCAAGGGTTGACCCCAGCTCAGTTTCAGTCAGATTGGTCCCACGGGAAGAGGTCTCTTGCCTTTGCCTGATACCTTGGCTGCTGCTGGTCCATGGGGGTTGCTGCTGGTCCACAGGGGTTGCAGCTGGAAGCCAGGCTGCAGTCCCTTCATCCAGACTCCCCTCTCAGCAGGGCTTTGTACAGACATGTTTTTCATAATCCTCACTAGAAGTCATTCTGCTGCTCATGCAAACTTAGGAGGAGAAACGTCTTTCTTCCAGGTGAGGTGGGTCAATGTGCTGTAGATACGACTGCGCTGCCCACCTAAGCCACCTCTGCCGTGCTGCCATTCCCTGATCTCTGAATCCAAGAAACCACTGAAAGGAAAGATTGTTTCAGGAGAAAAGAGTCTTCCTGGATCTCAGCCTGAAATTTTGCTGTTCTTAATGTACTGGGCATTGCCAGCTAGCTGAGCATAGTGGTGAGGGGAGATGCACAGGCAGCTGTGTTGTCTGATGGACACGCATATATGTGTACTCACCCTAGTCCAGGCCCTGGAAAACTGTGAAGGAGGAAACATATCAGACCAGAGTTTAGTTTCTCTTGCAACCATGTAGATGCAGCCCAGTGCTGCCATTGAATTGACCAGATGTGAATACTCTTGAGTGCTCATCTGTTTAGTGTGGTTAAACACTGAACCAGTGGTAGTCTCACCAGCTCATCTTGGTCAACCAAGGGCAAAGTTTGGTTCTCTCTGGTCCATGGGGATGTCCAGAGCAGCAGCAGGAAACTGGGTCTGAATAGCGTGGTCATGACAGCTGATGTCAGGTGCTCCCGCCTGCAGTCCGTGTCCTTCCTCAGCTGAGCCAGAGGCTATGGAATGGAAACTTTCCACATTTACATGCCTGTTTCCCAGCTAATTTTTAACTTGGGCAGAAGCTTCCTGTATATATACAAGGATCACAAAAGGACAAGACGTCCTTGTGGTGACCCTTCGTGCTTGTCTGGCAGAAACCCAAAGGGTATAAAGGCTCAAGGGCATGCAGATAGATCTGGGTAAATGCAAGGCAAGTCCACCCATCCTGTGCCCCGTATAAACAAACTCTAGGGGCATGGCACAAACACAGCAGCATTCCTTCCTCCATGCCAGTACAGAGCAGTTGATTGATAGATATAGTGAGGACAGAGCAAACGGATGTCACTGGTTGAAGCTGGGAAGTCCTTTCCCTTGGTGACATGGAGAAACAAGACGATACAGGAACTCCTACGTCCCGATAGTCACGCTGGTTTGCAAGAGCGCTATGGAGCAGTAGACACCTTTTGAAGATGAGAGACACTTTCTCCTTTCACTAGTTATAGCCAGCTGCATCTGGGCCTTGACAAAGGACTTAGGAACCAAAATCTCTTTGCTGTGGTCCTCGATGCAGACTCCACAGTGTTTCCCTTTGCCAGCTCACCCTGTGGCACTCTACAGCCCCAGGAACAGGAGGGACACAGAGAAATCCCCAGCTCATCTTTTCACCCCTCTTGGTACCAGCACAGAGGATTCCCAGTCGTTGAGTCAGTTCATCCTGCAGGGTATCAGTTACTGTTTAGAGCACAGCCATTGGCGGCTGGAGGAATGCGGTGCTGGAAGGCTCAACCAAGCCTGGTGGCATGATGAACAGCCTAGTCTTGTAGGTCACACAGCCTTAGGGGCAGGCAGGAAGCCAGGCAGTGACTGTGCTGGCACAGGAGCACAAGGGGTCCTTCATCCTGTGCTGTGGCATTGCTGTGCACTGACAGTGGCACCAGCGTCTGCTGGGAGCACATGAGCAGCAGCCGTGGCTGTTGGGGCTTTGCTCTCACATCTCGAGACAGTTTCCTTTATTGACAGTGTGAACCTGTTTAATGTTTTTGGGTATAACCCAAGTCACAGCAAGCTGCCCTCTGAAACGCAGCAAGTTTTCCATAGGCTTATTTTAGTAGGAATAGGAGCAGGATGGTGACCCAGCAGGAAACTCAGCATTGAATTTTAGATGTTGCCTTGCAGTTTTATAGAATCATAGAATCCCAGCCTGGTTTGGGTTGGAAAGGACCTTCAAGCTCCTCCAGTTCTAAGCCCTTGCCATGGGCAGGGACACCTTCCACTAGAGCAGGTTGCTCCAAGCCCCTGTGTCCAACCTGGCCTTGAACAATGTGAGGGATGGGGCACAGCTCAGGAGACCAAGTGCACCAGTGTGTTGAAGTGTTTGCATATGTTGAAGTCCAGCTTGGATGCTTCAGTGGCAGAGCAGGTTCACAGGGCCTGGACTTTCTGCTTTAGCAGCTGTGACAACTTGGCAGAGTCTCTGTCATGGACCTAACTTCTGGGTAGCTTCTGGAAACAATGGAAACAGCCAAGGGAAGCTTTTTGTTTGCTGGTGCTCTGCGAGGGCAGGAGGGACTGAAGCTCAGGATCTGTGGCTCAAGAAACCTGGAAAGAGGTGTAGAGTCCTCAGCCCAGCATCAGTCAGTGGACCTGGCTGCACCAAGCAGAGACAAAGAGAAGTGCCCACTTCTGGAGCTACTTAAGAGCCAGCTCAGGATCTGGCATTATTTTGATTGTTCTGAAAACAGCTCTGAATCTTCCAGAGGACTCTTCCCTTTAGGACTCTTCTGCTGGCTGGAGATTGCCAGTACTCAAGGTAGTCACACGGTGACCTGTGGTACATTCCTGTAGCAGGAGATGGCAGATGTGCCACACTGATGCTCCTGGGGAGTCCCAGCTTCTCACAGAGGCAGGTCCAGATCTGGACCCATGTGGCATAGGGATGCTCATGGCAGGTGGTTGGAACGGGTCCTTGTGCTCAGCATTCACTGCACAGTACCACGAAAGAGAACATACCTCAGCCCTGGGGAGAGGGGTCAGGTGGAGCACAGCAGGATTAGCTTGGGCATCATCGGGATGTCCAAGGAGTTGAGTCCTCTGTGGCAGGAAGTCCAGGTTTGTCTGTGTGGGCTCTCTGGGGTGCCAGGTCTGGCCCCCGAGTGCTGTGGAACCTCCCAATCCCGAGTGATTGGAGGTCTCCCAGCCCAGGCTTAGTCCAGAGAAGGGGATGAGCTGTCAGTGGCCTTGGAGTGACTGCAGCTGGCAACACCTCACAAGATTTGATCTTATTTTCCCACCATGCTGGAAATGCTCCTGTCCCTGTGTCCCAGCCCAGCACCGACGTGCTGCCGCCCCAGCCTCACAGCCCCCAGCTCCAGTGAATCCTAATCTCAGCTTTGTTTCTTTGTTTCTTTCTTCCTCCCTCCCCCTCTCTCCCCCAAATTCTCTTTCCAGGAAGTCTGCAGTGAGTTATGGTGTCTGAGCAAAAGCAACCGCTGCATAACCAACAGCATCCCTGCTGCTGAGGGGACCATATGCCAAACCAACACCATCGAAAAGGGGGTAAGGAAGCCCGGGTCACCGTAGTGAGTGGACAGCGAGTGGCTGAATCGCTCTTCCAGTGATAACTGGGATTATTGTTTGCATTGGTGAGCACAGAGTTGATTTAAGAGCACCCACCAGCCCCTGCAGCCCAGGGCCTGGAGCCACCCCACCATTCCCAACAGCACAGAGGGAGGCTGGGATGTGCCAAGGAGCACAGGGATCCATAATCACCCCGAAGTACAGACCATCCGTTTGCTGGAAATGCAGAATATGAAGTTCCTGCTCCAGCGAGCTCCTGGAGGCACAACACAGTGACCTCAAGCAATGTTGTGTGCTTCAGATGAACGTCTTGTTCCTAGAATCCCAGAACTATCAGGGTTGGAAGGGACCTCTGGAGATCACCCAGTCCAACCCCATCAAGGCAGGGCCACCCAGAGCAGGTCACACAGGAACCCTGGTGGGGTTTGAATGTCTCCAGAGAGGGAGACTCCACAACCCCCCTGGGCAGCCTGTGCCAGGGCTCTCAATGGAAGAAGTTCTTCCTCATGTTGAGGTGAAGCTTGTTGTGCTTTAGTTTCTGGCCATTGCTCCTTGTCCTGTCGCTGGGCACCACTGAGAAGAGTCTGGCACCATCCTCCTGGCGCCCGCCTTTGAGCTGTTGATCTGCACTGATGAGATCCCCCCTCAGGCTGCTCTTCTCTGACCAACCAGGCCCAGCTCTCGCAATCTCTCCTCATCAGAGAGATGCTCCAGACCCCTCAGCATCGCTGTGGCCTCCACTGGACCCTCTCCAGCAGCTCCTTGTTCTCAGGTCTGCTCTGAGGTCTCCTGAGAAAAGTGATTTTTGCCCCAGTTTGCCCAGCAGGGGCAGTGGGTTTGTAACATGCTTTCAGAGGAACTTCTTTTGTCAAGCTCAGCTGAGAGAGGAGAGTACGATTTTTCATGACCACATACTCTGAAAGTGAATTTTGAATGACTGTTCATATCACTTCATCCCCTGCACCTGCTACACCCGTTTGCACCAGTATAAAGCGAGTGTGCAGCACTGTTTAAACAAAGTGCCTTTGCAAACTGAATAATACTTGGGACAATGGAGAATCAGGGCTGGGACATTCTCCATTAAATGGACGTGTGTTTTCCCACCAGAGGAAAGAAAATTCCCAAGAAATTGAAGAATAATTTCAAACCCTGCAGAAGCTGAAGTGCAGGAAAGAGGATGGCTTTGACAAAAGCATTATTCTTTGCAAAGTCATCTTAGTTCTGCTGGGAGTTAGTTCAAAAAGGAGTAGATAGCTCCTGGGGCTGCACATCCCTCCTGAACATCCCTGCTCTGGGGCCGCACATCCCTGCTGCTGGAGATTCACTATATACAATGGCAGTATTTTTCCACTAGTCATCTTTTGTACCAGCTTTTCCCACTTTTAAATATCTCTTTTTCCTCCACTTTCTGGTTTCTTTCTTTCACCAGAGTTCTAAAGCCCTAGGAAAAGTGAAGTGACAAGCAGTCTTAGCCCCCAGGACTCGTGGGAGCTCTTCCCATTGAAGACAGTGACTCATTTTGAACCCCCTGTGCTTCTTTTTATCCCTTTGTTTTAATTCATGTTTCAAAAGTGATTTGATATCTTTGGGTGATAGGAAAAGCACCTTTGTATTAAGTTTCTGCACGAGCTGGAGCTCCTGGCTGGTGGCTGGGTGAGCCCTCAGACCTTTCCCCCTGGCTTCTCTCTGTCTTGCTGGGGAGAGCAGAGAGAAGGATCAGATTGTAGAAGCTATTTAAGGTGTGCAAGATTAAGAGAGATATTGGGTGAGTTTCCATGCTCTGCCATCCAACTGGGGCATCAGTGTGGGGGAGACACTGAGCCAGGTTCTGATGGGTGGTGGCTGTGCCCTCATCCCAGACTCCTCTTCCCAAATCCCCTGTGGTTGTTATGGCTTCACCTCTCCCTACCCCAAGAACCCACAGTGGGTGACTTCAGGTCTGGATCTGGTGGTAGTTTCTCAGACAGTGTCTTGTTGGCTCCTTCCCTGTCTCTTTTGGTTTTCTTTCCTCTCTTTCTTTATTCATTTCCAGTAGTCAAGCACTTGTTACACAGGTTATGGCCAGTGCATCCTGTGAGGATGCCTTTCATTACACATCCTCCCTCCCCACATGCCCCCAGCTCCTATCTGGTCTCCTAGCGATGTCCATGCTTGCTGCAGGACAGCGAGCCAGGGTCTGCTCCCAGCAGGCAGGGTGCAAGGGCAGAGCCCACTGCTGATGCTCTCAAGAGCCCTGTGTGCATGGGGGGTTTTGCAGGGGCTGGTCAAGCAGAAGCAGCAGCCCCAGTACCTCCAGTCTGGAGCAGCAGCAGGGACAGCCGGTTGTGCCTGCAGAGCACGGGATCACGCCTTTGGAAAGGTGCTGATGTGCAAGGAGGTGGCTCTATGAGTGTCCTGGGAGACCATGGTTCGTTTTTTCCTGCTGGTTGTGCTCAGAAGGAGCCGGGAGAGGCCGTGCCAGCAGCTCCAGGCTGGGTTATCAGCCCCTGGAAGGAGCACACAGCGGTTCCTTCCTTCCTGGGATTATCTCAGTCCCCCAAGGCGTGGTGTCCGGCACAGCGCCCGGAGAACAGCAGCAGGGCTGGCACTGTCCCGCTCCTTGCATCACTGGTGGCCCCAGGGGGTGCAGGACGCTTTCCAGCTCCAAGGGAAATAGTTCATAGGCAAGTTTCTCTGAGCATGTCACCCAATAGGATTCTTTAAGGATCCTCGGCAGAACAGCGACACAACCATGTTTTTATTACAATTAAAACTTGATTTTAACCTGGACCCTGTCCAGATCAGGACATTTAATGCACTACACATAGAAAACTCACTCCACTGTAGGAGGGAGCAGCTGGTGGAGGAGATGGCCGTGCTCCCCAGGGATTCTGGCCCTGCTGCCCAGCAGCAGCAGCTCCAGTCCAAGTCCCATGAGACTTGCCACCACATAATATTCCAGGCAGCAAGGTGTGTGCTCTTACATGTCTCTGTTAACAACCTGTGTCACCCGGGTGCCTCGGACCCCTTTGTAGCAGAAGTGGGTATGTGACCCCCTTTCCCATGGCTGCCTGCCCCACAGGATGGTGCACGAGGGGTTGGAGTCAGGGCACTGGTCCCAGCATCCCTGTGAACCGCGAGTATGCAGCATGTGCAAATAGTGACAGTGTGATCTGGAGGAGAGGGTACCTGTGGAGAGACAAATGCGCTCTGCAATGGAGCATTTGGCTCCAAGACCAGCACAGTTCTGAGTTCAGATTTCATGGGTTCAACCCAAATCCCAGCCCTGAACCGGCTGCTGTGTCTGATGGAGGCTCTGTGAGGAGCTGACTGTGTGCTCAGGGGGGTTAAAGCTCTGTCTTCCTACAGTGGTGCTATAAGAGGGAGTGTGTGCCTTTCGGCACCCGGCCAGAGGGCGTGGATGGTGCCTGGGGAGCCTGGTCATCGTGGGGAGAGTGCAGCAGGACATGTGGTGGAGGTGTATCATCATCCATTCGTCACTGTGACAGCCCACGGTAGGTGTGCGTGTGTGCGGCCACGTACAGCATCGCTGCTGGGGTCAGTGCGGAAGGCAGCAGCCAGGTTCCTGCTGTCCCAGCAGCTCATCGCACTTGCTTTGATGTTGGGTCTGCAGCCACAGGGTTGTACAACCCCACTCTGTGTCCGCAGCTGAGCCCGTGAGGTCTGCTCAGGACCTGCACTTTGGCAATAGTCCCTCCAGGCAGGATCTGTCCTTGCAGAGGAGCATGGTTGGGAAAAGCCAGGGTGTTCCTGCAAACTTGGGCAGCTGCCTGCCACAAACCCAGCTCCATTCCCTAAGATTCCATCTCATTCCTGGTTTGTCAGGCCCACGATTGGAGGAAAGTACTGCCTGGGAGAGCGGAAGCGGTACCGGTCCTGCAACACTGATGTGAGTACTGCCAGGTTTGGGTTGAGGAGCAGGGGGGTTTGCTGGTGGGGCAGGCAGCAAGGAGGCAGGGGTGAGCCCTCTCCGCATGGATACAGGGTGTTATGGAACCCATGGGAGGAAGCAGCTGGTGGGGGTGAGCCACACAGTGCCGGCAGCAATCCCACACTGGGGAAATCCAAGCAGGACCATGCACGCCTTCGCCAGGCTCAGAGGGAGGCTGGGCGGGATGTACCTCCAGGGCTTCAGCATCAAGAAGGGGCCCAAAAAGATAACGAGGCAAAGGAGGAGAGATCAGAGGCTTCCAGCACTGAGATGACAGCGATTGCCTCTCGCTGTGCAGGCCTGGTCAGGTGAGAGCAGCTCACAAAATGAAGTGTAGCACCCTGCTCCCAGGCCTGAGGATTAAATCTCAAGGGGAGCAAGGAAATAACTGCTGCAGGGAAGCTCAATGAAGCTTCGAACCTGGGAAACAGTAGCTTTAACATTCACAGGCTGCTGGTGAAGAAAACAGATGGCTCCACACTGCTTGTCCTGGGTTTTGCACCTATCTTTTAAAGGAGCCTTGGGTGACATGGTCTAGGGTGAGGTGTCCCTGCCCATGGCAGGGGGTTGGAACTAAATGATCTTAAGGTCCTTTCCAACCCTGGCTATTCTGATTCTATGGCTGCTCACCAGAGCAAGTGCTGCATCTGCAGACAGACCAGTTGGGCAAAGGTTTTGTGCCATTAGTCTTCATACAGTGTCTAGCTTTGCAGGAAGGACGCTCCTGCCGTACTGCAGCCGTGTCCAGTTGTCAGGGCTGGCGTCCACGTCCTCGAAGGACTGGCGTTAGCCGCAGCTCCTGCCCTCCCAGCAGCTGAGGCAGGCTGCTCGCACGGGGCACTGATGGATGGCTGTGTGGCTGCAGGACTGCCCGCCGGGCTCCCAGGACTTCCGAGAGCTCCAGTGTGCCGAGTTCGACAACGTCCCCTTCCGAGGGAAGTACTACACGTGGAAGACGTACCGTGGAGGTGAGTGCCACGCTGAGCAGCACTGGACCGGCGCCGTGCGGGGCTTTACTCTCCTCCACCTTCTGCAGGGACAGGACTCGTGGTCCAAGTGGTGCAGTGGGCAGTTAGTCACCAATTCTGCCAGCCCAGGATGCCCATTCTGTGTTCCTGGGTGTGCTGCCTCCCCCTCACATAATTATGGATCAATGAGCTTCCCTCCACATGGCTGGCCCTGGCGCTGGCCCACGACCGTCTTGCTGTGCCCCATGTCCTGGGTCACTTACCCCTTGTACAATTCCCTGCCAGAAACAATTCCAGCAGCACCAGAGGTGTTCAGTTGCTTTTATAGAATCAGAGAATCAATGGGGTTGGAAAAAACCTTTAAGATCATCCAGTCCAACCGTTCCCCAGCAGTGCCAAGGCCACCACTAACCCCTGGCACTGAGGGCCTCGTCTACCCGGTGTGTGAACAGTTTCAGGGAGGATGACTCCAGCTCTGCCCTGGGCAGCCTGTTCCAGTGCCTGAGCACCCTTTCAGTGAAGATATTTTTCCTAATATCCTCAAGTCTGTTTCCTTAAGTGCTGGGGGAGCAGAGGAAGTCAGACAAGAGAAGGGAGTTGTTAGTGTCTGGTACCTGATGGGGACAAGACAGGGCAGGGCAGGCAGGTAAAGCTTCCAGCTCCTGCACAGGCAGAAGGGTTGGAAACTGGTGGAGACTCCAGAGAGCAGAGCTCCCCTCTTCCCAAGGTCAGCCCTCCTGCGTCCTGCAGAAGTGTCTAGTGACAAGAGCAGGAGGAGGCCTCTGTGGCTGAAATCTCTTCATAATGAGAAAGAACAGTGCGTCTCCTTCATGAAGTTAATGAACTTGACTGGGGAAATCCTTCTCAGCTGTGTAAATAAGCACAGCTCCCAGCGGGGCTCCTGCAGCTGGAGCAGATGTGCTGAGGCTGCAGGGGATGGATCAATTGAAATGTAATAAAACTGCAAAGCAGTAAGTCACACACAGAGCCCAGTGGATGCCAAGGTGGAAGACGGCCCCCAGGCTGGATCTGCCCTTGCTCAGACCTCTCTCTTCCCCAAGCGTGGCTCAATGGTTTGAGTCCAGGGGACAGTTGGCCAGTTGAGCCCTTGAATTGTAACCTGGCTCTGACATGGATTTTTGCTTTGGCTTTCAAGAAGAGCACCTTCCTTCCTCTCTGCTTCAGCTTCCTCTTCCATGAAATAAGATGATGAAACCTGTCCCCTTCCCAGGAGGCTGTGAGCGTTGGCACAACTGTTTCTTGAAAGAATTTGGGAGCTCTCTGCCTCAGCTCTCCAGGTTGGCTGCAGGTACTGGTCATGAGGAGCTGTGTTGTTTAGCAGTGATGTTTTGGTTATTCAGTGCCCTCCTGTGCAGTGGCCCAGGTAGAGAGACTGAGGCACATTCACACAAGTAGAGAGGTGCTGGAGGCTGCAGCTCCTCAGCCTGGCCAGGAGAATGCCCATCTCCCAGCTCTGGAGAAATCCCAGCACCCACCAGCCAGGATTAGCAGGGTCAGCTTTTCGTGGCATGGGCTGTCCACACTGGAACCTCAGATCAGTCGGGACTGTGGAGGTGGGAAGTTGTCATCACTGTTCCCATCCACCTACTTCTTTGTCCAAGTCTGGACACTCTGTCAGGGTTGGGGAGACCCGGTTGCAGCCATTCAATACATAAAGGGGGCTTATGAGAAAGATGGAGAGAGAAAGATACTTTTTACCAAGCAACACGGCAAGGGGTGGCAGTGTTAAAAGGAAAGAGGGTAGGTTTAGAGTGAACATAAGGAAGAAACAGTGTGATGAGGGTACTTGAGGCCCTGGCACAGGGTGCCCAGAGAAGCTGTGGCTGCCCCATCCCTGGCAGTGTTGAAGGCCAGGTTGGACACAGGGGCTTGGAGCAACCTGCTCTAGTGGAAGGTGTCCCTGCCCGTGGCAGGGGTTGGAGCTGGAGGAGCTTTAAGGTCCTTTCCAACGGGAACCAGTCTGGGATTCTATGACTATGACTTCTGCAGCACAAGTACTTGCATCTTCACTTGCCTGCAGGATTGTGATGTTTGGTGTCAAGGTACGTCTGTGGTGGAGGAGGGGAGTATCCCTTCTATTTCCACCTTCTTGATGTTGTCGATCAGGCCCCTGAGAAACAGCCTCCTCTTGTTCTTTATGCAGGTTGTTTGCTCTCAGGACACATGTTTTCCCTCTACAGCCCCTGCGCTAGCAGGCATCCCTACCCAGCATTGTGGAGGCAACGAGGGCTGGCCATCACCTCCCTCACTCCCTCCTGGGCTCTTCCAGTGGTGCCCAGAGAGCTCTGGGGTGGCAGGTGTCAGTCCCTCCTGCCCCACTGGCACAAGCAGCTCCCCAGAATCCACCCCTGTTGCGTTCTGCCCTCCAGCTGGTGGCATATCTGCTCTTCAGGTTGCTTTTGGGCACGTGTCTCTGCCTGGGGAGCTGTTCACCACCCTGACCCTCTGCCGAGCCTCTCACCTTGCTCAGCTCAGCCACTGCCTTCAGCACTGCACCCTTGAGCCCCCCTTGCAGAAAGGTACAGGGGTACTTGTGTCGTTTGCCCCTCAGATGCTGGCCACACACTGGTCAAGACAAGTGTCCTGGGCATGGAGCACCCCCAACCTGAAGACAAGGAGTACCCCACTGGCTTGGAGGAGGGAGGACACTGTTCCCAAGGAACAAGGGATGGGACAAGAGGAAATGGCCTCAAGCTGCCCCAGGGCAGGTTTAGCTGGAGCTGAGGAACAATTCCTTGCCCAGAGGGTGCTCAGGCATTGGAACAGGCTGCCCAGGGCAGGGCTGGAGTCACCGTCCCTGCAAGTGTTCACACCCCGTGTAGCCGAGGCCTCAGTGCCAGGGGTTAGTGGTGGCCTTGGCAGTGCTGGGACTGGACTTGATGATCTCGAAGGTCTTTTCCAACCCAGCTGATTCTGTGATTCTAAGTCGAGGTTGGCTTTCACGTGGGACTGGTAGGTTGTGTTTCCCTGGTGGTGATTTAAAATGGCCACAGCCCCAGCAAGAAGAGCTGAGCTCAGCCTGTTGGAGCTCACCAGTCAGCAGATACCTTGTGGAATGCAGCTTGAATTGTTTGTTTAGTTTGCTATATTCAATTAGTTATTCATTTTGCTCTTGGCAGGTGTAAGAGCCAAGGGTGAGTGGAGCAGCTCATGGGGCTGGGAGAGGGCTGGGAAGAAGCAGGGGCTTGCAACAAACAGGAGGTTGCTCATCATAAATCATTATGAGCTTTAATTTGTCTATGGGACAGGGCAGGCAGGAGAAACAAACCAGCCTCTGAGGCACTATGTTGCCAACTGAAAATTAGTCTATGCTATGCTACTCTGCTGCTGTCCCTTTCCCTTCTTTTCCCTTTGCTTCTCTAATGGAACCAGGGCTGGGAGAGAAGCAGAAACAGGCTGTGGCGGGGGTTACCTGCCCACCTGGGAACTGCAGCAAGGCATTTGAGGGGACAAGGAAGAGAACAGGGAGCGCACTTGAATAGCTTAGTAGGCCCATCTGAGAGCCCTGAAATGAAAGCCCAAGTTTCTGGCTGTTTCTCAGCTCTGCTTCATTGCACAATCTGCCCTGCTCTGCAGTGACGGCAGGAGAGAGCGTGGCCTTGGAGGTGCATGCTGGTGGAGACAAAGGGTGCCACGCACCCATAGAGCACACAGCACTGCTCTGCCAGGAGCAAGGCCACAGGCAGGAAGGATGCTCCTGAGGCAGCAAGCACTGGCTAAACCACACATACACCTCAGGAAGGGCCAGCACAGGCTGGTGGCACAGTTGCATGCGTGCAGTGTGTGGTGGTCTCTGGGGCTCAGTGGCACGGGCTTTCCAAGCTGGGAGATCCTGCAGCCACCACAGGTCCCCTATGGCTCGTTTCTTACCTTGCTGGTGATGTGGTGCACCAGAGGTCTGGCTGGGCAGAGCTGGGGCTGGGCATGCCATGGGTAGGTGGCTGTTCTCAGGGTCATGCCTGCACTGTCCTCCTTAGCGGCACTGGAGAGCCCAGGGTGCTGCAGAGGGGGTGGTTCTCCAGAAGGAGGGTTGATATCAAGCACCTTCTTTCTTTAGGGGCTTGCCCAGGCATCCAGTTCGACAGAATGCCTCCAAGCTGCTGAATTCCCCTCTCGTGTCTCCTCCTGCTCTTCTGCCTGCTTTGCTCTTTCTTCCTTTGGTGCTCCCAGGCACATTGGGGCCATCCCTCCCTCCGTCTGCCCATTCGATGTGCTCTGTCGAGTTGCAAGGTTTGCAGATTGTTGCTCTCTATCTAGGTGCTTCCCAGTTCTGCCACACAGCTCACAACTGTTGCTGTTTGCCTGCAGGAGTGAGCTGCCATGGCTCAGGCATGCGACAGGGTCATGCAGGCTCTTGGGTCTCCTTGGGATGCTCAGGAAAGGCAGCAAAAGCCACCATCTGCACCAACATTTGATGAAATCCAATGACAGGAGGCAAGAAACTGCTCTGCTCAGGTGTCTCCTTCCATAACCAGTCCCATGTCTTGCTCCCAGGCACCATAAGCCAATATCCAGATATCCAACCTCTGTTCCTTATATGGTACTTTGGCAAGGTCTGTTGGGAAGCAGGTATTTTAGCTATAACTTGAGCATCCTTCTTCTTTGTCCTCATGCTGCTGTCATCACTTTTGCTGTGAGTGACTCAGTGAAGCCTTAAACAGAAAGAAGTGGTTGCTCTGGTCTAGTAACTGAAAAACCTTGGGCAAGTTGCTTAAGAGCTGCTGCCTCAGTTTCCCTGTCTGTAAAATGGGCACAAGGATGCCGACAGCCCTTGTAAAGTGTGAGGAGACCCAGGGGTGACCAACACCAGATAAAACCAAGTCAGTTTGTTTCTTTCCCTGTCACATACAGCCCGTGTTTCCCAGGCTGTGCAGAAGGATCAGTGTCTCACCATGATTTGGTGTGTGGTTCAAGGGTCTTGATTTGGTGCTGATCAACAAGGAGGGTTTCTGGGTCCCTCTGTGGGTCCCTCCACTCAGCAGGGCCATCCTCCTGGGCACCTGGAGCCCTTACCCAGGTCTGGCTCTCCACGTCTTTCCTCTCTCCCCTTGGGGGCATCATTTGAACCTCTGCTTCTTTCCCAGGGGGGGTTAAAGCCTGTTCCCTCAACTGCCTGGCCGAGGGTTTCAACTTCTACACAGAGCGAGCGGCGGCCGTGGTGGACGGGACCCCGTGCAGGCAGGACTCCAACGACATCTGCGTCAATGGGGAGTGCAAGGTGCTGGGACACACTCGGGATGGGGAGGCAAGGGCAGACCCTCGGGCAGGAGAGTGCTGCCCTCCCCCTGCCTGCATGGACATGGGCATCCCTTTGCCCAAGCGCCCACTTCACCCATGAGAGCAGGAGCACGTCCACCTCTGCGCTTGTGCCCATGCACCGGGTGTCACACTGGCCTGTGTTAGTGATGGGTCCTTGCATTTACAGCGCATGTAGCCCCAGGCACTTGATATTTCTCTTGAAATGGGATCTGGAAGGTTATAAAAGTTTAATTATAAGAAAGAACTGTGAGAGTGGTGAATGTTGCCCAGCAGGCAGGCAGACAGGCTCCCTCTCAGGCTCTGTCTGTCTCCCTTCCTGTGTCTCTGGGATCTTTCTGCCTCTACAGGGCTGAATATACTGTGGAACTAAAGGGGGATTGCGCCATAGGTAGCCACAGCCATGCTGGTGACACACATGCTAACCCACGTGCTGTGTCAGCAGGGCAGAGCTGGAGGCTTCCTGGGGTTGCTGCAGCTCCACCAGCTCAACACAGTCACCTTCACCTCTGCCTTATCCCACAGCCGCGGGATTCCTGCTTGTCCCTCCACCACAGCCTTGGAGAGAGACCCTGCAGGGCTGTCCCTGGAAAGCAGGGACAGAAAGATGGGGTTGGGCAGAGGGGATGCTGCTGAGCACTGCCTGGCGTATGGTGCAACGGAGGTGGAGCCCAGGGATGGGCTCCCTGAGATGCTGCAGGCCAGCTCTGTGGAGGACAAGGCCACCTTCATCAGAATGGCTAATTCCCTGCTGCTCTTTCCTCCAGCATGTGGGCTGTGACCGTGTCCTGGGCTCTGACGCAAAGGAGGATAAGTGTCGCGTGTGTGGTGGAGATGGCAGCTCCTGTGAGACCATCGAGGGTGTCTTCAACCAGTCCCTGCCGGAGGGAGGTAAGGAGCAAGCAGTCTGGCCAGTGCAGCCGGTGTCACCCACCCTTGAGTCCCTCCTCAGCTTCACCAGCTCCTGGGGACATGCAGGACAGGCAGGGACATGTCCCAGAGAAACACTCCAAAGGACAGGACCAAGCTGCAAGCAGGGAGTGAACCACCAACCGAGCCATGCTCCAGACACTGCTGGCACCCAGGTTCCTAACACAGAGCACCAGGTTCCTTCCCCCCCTCCCCAGCTCACGCTGCTCTCAAGCTAGGCTTTGGAGATGCCCATGGAGATCCCAGCTCCACAGCACCTCCAAGCATTGCAAGGACCCGTCACAAGAGCCTGCACTGCAAAGCGAGAAAGCCACTGTCCTGGTGGGCCATGGTGCTTTTTCTTTTCAATTGCAGTAGGTGGCTGAACAAACTCCTCTGCACCTCATTTAGTGTTTAACCCATGGGTCACAGGGGGGCTTCACACTCCCATCCCGCCCAGGGCAGGGTTGGCTCCGGGCTCAGAGGCTGAGCATCACTGCTCACTGGCCCTGGTTGTCTCACAGGTTACGAGGAGGTGATCCAGATTCCCAAGGGCTCTGTCCACATCGACATCCGGGAGCTGAACCTCTCCATCAACTACTTAGGTGAGCTGGGGCTGGGGGATGCTGAAACCCCAGCCAGACACCCCTGGTCCTGCAATTTCCCTGTGTTCTAATAGGGGATGGGAAAGGCCCAGCAAGGAAAAACTCCCACTGCATTAGAGGATGGGATTGGGAGTCCCATCTTGGGGTTGGGGGCAGAGGAAGGCAGCAGGACCTGCTGGCAGGGCAGCATGTCCCAACGTGTCCCAGGCCCTCGCAGCCCCTGTCTTGCGGCTGTGCCTCCATCCTGCACTCACTGTCCAGCAGCGTAACCCTGAGCAAACCCCACACCCTGTGTTCCTGGCACTGTCTGTGGCTCCCTGGCATCCCCCCTCCGCCAGCGTGTTGGGCTGGGGATTAAAAATAGACCTGCTCACATTTTCCTTGGGCTTAATTTTCCAGCCAGATTTTGGCTCGTTTTTACAACGGGCTTTTTCCTTCCCCCATGTCTTCTCTTTGCATCCTCTAGGTGATGGACAGTGCTCACGGAGAGGTGGGCAGGGTGCTCACTGCTGGCTTGCTGCCGGGTGCCTCTGCAGCAGCTCTTCAGGAGCAGGACCCTGCTTGGATGTGGGAGTCCACAGTCCAGCTCCCTTTGCTGAGATGCCCACATCCCTCCCTGCCCAGTCCACACATACTGGGGGCTCCTTATGTCCATCCACACTGGATTTGGGTGCACTGGAGGCACAGCCCAAGCTCATATCACTGCAACCAGTCCCTCCCACTCTGGGATCTGTCCCTGCACCCCAGTGGGGGCATTCTCCATCCTTGCCACACGAAGCATCCTTCCCGCCCCAGAGCATCATGGCAACGAGGTCGTTGCCAGCAGGCAGGGCAGGAGTGACACAGAGCTGGTGTGTACAGCAGCGGGAGTAGGTGGCAGGGAGCCAGCGGGGAGCAGGAACGAGCCGATCTCCCTCTAGCGACTCGCTTGGGCAACCACAGCCAGGCTGCTGGGGAACCAGCCTCCTCCATCAGCAACAGCAGCCTGGGCCCCGTTTGCACAGGGGGGTTGGAGACTGGCTTCATGATGGGGGGCCATGTGTCCCCACCACCACCCCGGGCAGCAGGCTGAGCTCCCCGCAGCATCACCCTTCCACAGTGAGGTGGTGGACAGGCTGAGACAAGGTGATGGGTATGCTAGTCTCACTTCTGCAAGTGACTTTCTGGGCGACCCTGATCCAGGCACCTCCGTTATTTGCCTCAGCTATTCCCTCTGTCTAAAATGAGGCTGATGATATTCACTCTCTGCTGTAGCAGTGCTCTGGGCCTGGCAGACGAGTGCCCCAGCTGAAGCTGGGTGGGTTCAGCCCTTCTGCCAACCCTTGCTCCTCTTGTCCTCGCAGCACTGAGAGGGGAGAGCGGTGACTATTACATCAATGGGAAGCTCTCCATCGACCCGCCGCGGCGCTTTGACATCGCAGGCACAACATTCCACTACAGGAGATCCTCAGAGGAGCCCGAGTCCCTGGAGGCCTTGGGTCCCACCAACATCACCCTTTTTGTCATGGTTGGTAACGTGGTTCCCTCATATCCCCACTTGGTATGGGCCTGGTCTGGGCTAAAGAGACCTTGCTATGACTACATGGGATTGGAGCTAATCAACCCATGTCCTTGCTATTTGGAGTAAAGGGACACAAAAATCAGAAGGAAATTGGGCTAAATTCTCAAGTCTCCCTCCCTAATCTGCCACGATTCAATCTTTAAGTGCATGGGAGCTTGTTCTCTGATCAGGTCACCTTCATGGCTGCACCACTGTCATCACTGGTGACTGCTGTGTCAACGCTGGAAAGGACTGGAAAGGGAAGGAGGGGGAAATTTCAGCTGCCCTGGATTTCAGAGAGGGTGCTGAGGTTGTGAGACTCCATCAGGATGGTCACAGTCATGCTGGACTTGAGTGGCACTGATGACTCGATGGTGCCTTTCTTCGCAGGTCCTCGTGCGGACAGAGCTGCAGGGGATCCGGTACAAGTTCAACGCACCCATTGGCAGGGATGCCTCCAACCAGTATTCCTGGCACTACACCCCGTGGACAAAATGCTCAGTGCTGTGTGCTGGGGGTGAGGTTTGACCCCGTGTTGGCTTGGGGTGGGACACATGTCTGCACTCCTGTAACTCCAGTGCACTCTGCCCAGGCCACATGAGGCAGTGCATGGTCTTTAGCTTCTGCTTTGCTGTACAGGAGGTCTCAGGTCTCTATATATTCCCACCCTGCACACAGCCACATGCAAACTGCTGTCAGGTATGATCTTGTGGGCAAAAAGCTGGCTGCTGTTCTTTGGCAGGTGTAGGTGGTAGAGGTGATGGAAGGTGGCATGATATACTTGAAATTGATTTACCTGTGCGATGCAGGACAGGCTAGCTGATTGCAACAGCCCCTCTGGCCTACAGATCTACATTGAAACACCACTAGTGCTTCCCTGGATCCCTTGGGCTGATTCCTGTGGGGACTGACACAAAGGTTTGCACCATGTCTTGTGGCCGTGGAGCTGGTATTTAGTAGAAGAGAGGCAGTTTCAAAAGCAAGGCTTGATAACGTTCCTTGTTTAAAGCTAAGGGCCCTGACCTGCTCTTGTGTGCTGGGCATCCACAAAGTGTTGCCACCTCTTTTTCTAGCTGTTCCCCCCAGTGCTGCCCAGGAAGAGTCACAAGACCATAGGTAGAACAGGTTTGTTTGAGGAGGGGAGATATAAGGAACGCTTTGATCCTCCATCCTCTACAAACTGTACCAGGTCCTGCCCTGGCTGCTGAGCCCTCACCCCATCCCTGTTTCGTGGAGATGTATAGGCACAGGAGGCCTCGGTTATGAAGAGAAGTAGGTTCAGGCTTGGCAAGGTGCAGTGACAAGTGGCTGCTCTGTCACACTGCCAGTGTGGGAGCAGAGCACTGGGGCACGTACCTGCAGCCTGGCTCAGCTCTGGCCTCAGAACCCTCCTCTCTTTCTCCCTTACCTCTTTGTCTTGACAGGCAGCCAAATCCAATCTGTGGTGTGCAGGAAACTTGTCGATGGCTCAACTGTCTCCAACCATTTCTGTAGCCCTGAAGCCAAAATGCCCGAGCGGCAGCGGCCGTGCAATATGGAACCGTGCCCCCCGGCGTGAGTACCATGGACTGGAGGGATCCTGGGTGGAAAAGCCAGTGTGGAGGAGGGTGAAACTCCCGCTTTGCTGCCATCCTCAAGCCAGAGTCCCCTGCCACAGTACCCAGGGGTGACACTACCTGGCTGGAGCAGCTCTGCTGGGAAGGGGGCAGGCAGTTTTCTCCTCTGTGCCCCGTCATGAGCACACTACAGTGCACAACCTGTACAGCCCAAGTGCATCACTATGGGGATGGAGCAGTGGAGATACAGGGAGCAGAAACCTGTGTCCATCTCAGTGCTCTGCGCACGAGGCTACACCATGCATGAGGCTACACCGTGCCTTGCTGGGTGAAAGATGCACTGAGCACATGGTGTGATGGCTGGGGATGGTCTCTGTAGGTGACCTCCTCCCTGTGCTGCTGAGCTACTTGCAGAAAGGAGCCCTCCCCATCTGGTCCTTTGGTGCAGAGCAGATACTCTGTGCAGTCCTTCAGAAATTGTCCCAGCCCCAATTTGGCTGGTTTTTGCCCCTCTCTTGAGGGGTAAAGGGAGATGTGAGGAACTGTGGTTCAACCAGAGCTGCCTGGGAGGCTGCAGTAGGAATAGGGCTGTGTACAGGAGTATGGGGACAAGCATGGACCAGTGTGCCCCTCAACAAGATCCTCTGTTGTACCTGTCCCCAGCTGGGTGATTGGGAACTGGTCTGAATGCAGCCGAAGTTGCAACGAAGGCGTCCGCACACGCAGCGTCTTCTGCAAGCGTAAGATCTCTGCCACTGAGGAGAAGACCTTGGATGATGCTTCTTGCACTCATCCACGGCCAAAGATGCTTGAGCCTTGCAATAACCAGACGTGCCCTCCAGAGTGGGTTGCCCTGGACTGGTCTGAGGTGAGTGCATAGTGTCAGCCCTCACCTCCCTGGTGCCCCTGGTCCATTGGAAGACAGTGCCAATCACTAGGCCAGAGCATTAGTGACAGCTACTGGCCGTGGACAGTGTAATGTGGGAAGTTGTCTTGTAGGTCAGGAGAGAGGCAAGGTGGGAGCACTGGGAGGGAAGGCCAGTGCTGTCTCTCTTTGCTCTTTGCTGTATGTCCTGTTGGAGCAAGTCCAGAGGAGGCCCCGGAGCTGCTGCGAGGGCTGGAGCAGCTCTGCTCTGGAGCCAGGCTGAGAGAGCTGGGCTGGGGCAGCTGGAGAAGAGAAGGCTCCTCAAGGGGACACCTTAGAGCAGCTCCAGTGCCTAAAGGGGCTCCAGGAAACCTGGAGAGGGTCTTTGGACAAGGGATGTAGGGACAGGCCAAGGGGAATGGCTTTAACCTGCCAGAGGGGAGATTGAGATGAGCTCTGAGGCAGAAGCTCTTCCCTGTGAGGGTGCTGAGGCGCTGGCACAGGGTGCCCAGAGAAGCTGTGGCTGCACCATCCCTGGCAGTGTTCAAGGCCAGGTTGGACACAGGGGCTTGGAGCAACCTGCTCTAGTGGAAGGTGTCCCTGCCCGTGGCAGGGGGCTGGAACTGGATGAGCTTTAATCTCCCTTCCAACACAAGCCATTCTATGATTCTGTGATTCTGTGACCCTGACCCCATGTTCCTCTCTTTGCAGTGCACCCCAAGCTGTGGGCCAGGTTTCCGCCACCGCATTGTCCTCTGCAAGAGCGGTGACCACAGCGCAACTCTGCCCCCCTCCCAGTGCCACGAAGGCTCCAAGCCCCCGACCAGCATGAGGTGCAACCTGCGGCGCTGCCCACCTCCGCGCTGGGTCACTGGCGAGTGGGGAGAGGTAGGGACAATCCTTCCATGGGGTTACTGAAGGAGAAGACTCTGTCTCCCCACCCATTCAAATCCTAGTGCACATGAGGTTTTTACCTGCCAGCAGAACCCGATGTGGCCACCACAACCGTCTGGGGGCCAGCAGGACTCCATGGTGGTGTTCTTTGCCCCTCCTTAGCTCAGGAAGGCCACAGTGATGGTCGCCCAAGTGCCACCCATCAGGAGTCTCCCCAAGAGTCTCCCAGGCCTGGGAGGGACCCACTGAAATCCTTGAAGGGACCCCACAGGTATCTGGGGGGCAGCAGGGCAGTGAGGATGGGGAGCAGTGCATTGGTAGTGATGGGCTGCAGAGGTGGGGCTGCTCCTACAGCCCAGCCCGTTGACACTGGCAGTGCCCCCTTCCTCTAACACCCCTCGAGCCCCAGGGTGACATCAGGGTGCAGGTGATTTAGGGCCAGACGGTTTGACCCTCACTGAGTCCTGGAGGTTTGAACCAAGCTTTTTGGGACGTGGGGCCACTGCTCAGCTGTGCTGGTGAGGGAGGGACGGCTGCATCCAGCACCCTTTGCACCTCTAAGACCTGGCCGTGCCCTCTCCCCCTGGGTTAGTAGAGCCGTGGTGGCTGCTGCAGCTCCACGCTGTGCTGTTTCCCGGCAGTGCTCTGCACAGTGTGGCCTTGGCCAGCAAAGAAGATCCGTCCAGTGCCTAGCTCATACTGGGCAGCCATCCAGTGACTGCGTGGACACCCTGCAGCCTCCCGGCATGCAGCAGTGCGAGACCAAGTGTGAATCGGGACCTACAGACAACCCTGAAGGTGAGGGAGATGGGGGCCTGGGGCTGGCCTTGGGGGCTGTGTGGTGCAGGGGCATCGGAGTCGACAGAGCCCATGTTGGGCTCTAGGTGCTGTGCTGTGAGGTAAGGCTCTCAAGGGGAGACCTGACACTGTCCCTTTTGGTCCCATGCCTGCTGTGACCCTGC
The DNA here is from genome assembly GCF_000696875.1 of Nestor notabilis. Lineage (NCBI taxonomy): Eukaryota > Metazoa > Chordata > Aves > Psittaciformes > Psittacidae > Nestor > Nestor notabilis. The sequence goes on along the minus strand of NW_009928032.1, from coordinate 18,267 downwards.
TAAGTGGAGTAGCTGCACCTTGGCAAGGAGAGGCTTTCAGCAGTGGTGTTCTCAGTAGTTTCTTCAGTCAGGCAGCTTGCTCCCTCCTGGCAAAAAGCCCCCAGGAACTGGGCTTTGAGCTGAGAAATCTTGCTTAGCACTGGGTATAGGTCTCCCCTGGGGCTCCTCACCCCCAATGTAATTGTAACTCTTCTTCCCCCTGTCACCCGTCCAGAGTGCAAGGATGTGAACAAGGTGGCCTACTGCCCGCTCGTCCTGAAGTTCAAGTTCTGCAGCCGGACCTACTTCCGACAGATGTGCTGTAAAACATGCCAGGGGCACTAGGGACACAGTGTGACCCCCATGGGAAAACTGGAAGGCAAAAGCTGTGCCGGAGGGCCACCAAGGCGTGCCCTTCCTCTCCGCCCTGGGAACCTCCCCTGGGTCCAACACAGACACTGGTCGTGCTTCCAGTGGGAGCCGGCGTCACCCAAACCCATCCCCCAAAGACACGCACCCTTCGCCCCTGAGCTTCCCAAAGGCAGGTTCCCAGTTAAACCACTGCCAGCCACCAGCGCGACAGGAGCCAGCCAATGGGCGCTGGGAGAAGCTGGGTCCAGCGCAGCAGCGAGGACGTTACTTGAAATTCTGACTTGTTATTTATTAGTAGCAGACCCAGGTCCTGCAGCCACCCCAGAGGCACCACTCACCCCGCTCCTGCCTCGTTCTGTTCTGTGCCCGTGTCCCGAGGGCATCGCAGAGCATCTGGTCTGCAGTGGAGCATCCCCAGGGAGGCTGCTGCCCGTTCCTCGGGAATCCAGGGGGAACAAGGAGGAGGTTGGAGGTGCCACAGGTGACAAGTGTGGCTTGTGGCTTCTAGGTGATGGATGAAGATGAGCTGTGGTGGGGAGTGGGGTTGGAGCACTTTGGTGTCCTTAGTTTGCATCCCGTCACCTTGGGACATGCAGCAGGGGACAGAGAGCAGGTCACTCGGTGAGCAGAGTGGTGACACCAGTTTAATTGGGAAGAGGGGGTTATTCAAACTCTGTAACAACCTACTTTGATTGGAGTGTCCCCCTGGTTTTCCTTAAAGCCCTTGTCACTATTAAGACCATTTATTATTGCAGAAACACCTCCAAGCACAAGCTGAGGTGAGGGCCAAGGCATGCTTGGGGTTGCAGTCACTTCATGGCATCAAGGACATGCTGGGCTGCAGGAAGCAGAGCAAAGGAGGATGCAGGACAAGAACTGTCTTCGTCACAGTGTCCCCATTGTTGAGCCATGACTCAGGACCAGTCTGCCTAGTCCTGGCAGGGCCCTCCCCAGTGAATGCCACAGCCTCTATGGCTGCTTTGCCTCCAGAGGTGCTTTACTTCCAAAGGTGCTTTGCCTCCAAAAGGTGCTTTGCCTCCCAAGGCAGCCTCACCACATGCTGCTGTGGCCTTGGGGGTGCTGGTCCCAGTGCCACCCACCCCTCTGCCCCCAGGAGACCTCCAGTGATGGCAAAAGAGCAGGCTTGGAATTCCTCCAGGTCATCTCCTGGCCAAATCTGGGCCAACACATGTCTTCTCCATGGGCCACCACAGCCAGTGGAGGACACTTGAGTTTCAAATCGACAAAGCATATGCTTTTTGTTATCATTATTGTTATCATTTTCAGGCCTTTCTGCGTCACAAAGAGAGGAAGTCTTGTCCAAAGCCATATTCTGTTCCCCTGGGAGGTCATCCGTACTGTGTGGGGAGGTGGACAACCCTTCTTCCCCAGGGCAAACCTCTCTACCCAGCCAGTCCCCATGTGTTACTCTACCATCTGTATCTTCACCCGCTCATCAGCCCATCGCAGCTTCTCTGGTGCTCAGCAAACCCTGTTTGGCTGTTGAGTGGGCCTTCATTTGTCTTCCTTCCTGGTGCCATGCTCTGTTCTGACATGTTGGGGAGGGGAGGGGGTGTTTTCACCTTTTTATATAGATATATATATAATGAAAAATGTTTAACATACTAACTCTGAGGAGGAGCGACGTAACGGCATGATTTATAATAAAGGAGTAGCTACGATCCCGGGCGCAGCTTCTGGTCCCAGTCTTGTTTCTCAAGTGCTGACCCTGTGCTCTAGTCAGTCCCACACCACAATGCTCCTTGTGCTCACGCTGATGGAGGACTTTGGGCATCAGGGGAGGGTTTTCCCTGCATCCCAAGTGACCAGAGCAGGCCGGAGAGGTGGAGATTGGCCCAGAGCTGCTGTGTGGCACATAGGAACAGGCTTCTATTTGGCAGAGCTCTCATGGGTTGGCTGTTCGCTCCTGGGGTACACAATACCCATATTGGTAATGCTGGTTTGGGATTTTTGGGGTGGGTTGTTTGAAGAATTGCATGTCTGAAACACCACTGATGCTTCCCTGAATCTCTTGGGCCATTTCCCAAAGGTTTGTGCTGTGTCTTGTGGCTCTGGAGAACCAGAGAACAGAATTTAACAGGGTCTGTAATAATAGGACAATGGGGAATGGCTTTAACCTGCCAGAGGGGAGATAGAGATGAGCTCTGAGGCAGAAGCTCTTCCCTGTGAGGGTGCTGAGGCGCTGGCACAGGGTGCCCAGAGAAGCTGTGGCTGCCCCATCCCTGGCAGTGTTCAAGGCCAGGTTGGACACAGGGGCTTGGAGCAACCTGCTCTAGTGGAAGGTGTCCCTGCCCGTGGCAGGGGTTGGAACTGGATGAGCTTTAAGGTCCCTTCCAACCCAGTCTGGGATTCTAGGATTCACTTTGGCAGTTGGTTTCCTTTGAAAATCTATTCTTTGCTATTGGACAGGAAAGGAAATCAAAGACTTGTTTACTCCATGTTTTTCTAGTACTCATACGCGGCTCTTTAATAACTGCTTCCTCGGTGAGGTTTTTCCCTCAGAAGCCAGGTCCATGTGCGCTCAGGGTTTGCAGGAGCTCTGCTGTCACACTGGAGACACCCCCGTGCTGCTTCAGCCATGGTCTTTCTGAAATGATTTCAGCCCATTTGAAACCGAAACATTTCCTCCAGTGTGGTCTTTTTTATTCAAAAGACCTAAAAAAAATCCAGCAGCAACCAAAAGCATCTCGCTCCTAAAACCACCTTCAAGCCAAGCATCCGCCAGCACTGACTGGCTGCCTCTGGAGGGGGGACACATCAAACTGTCACCTCAGAAGGGGGTGGAGGTTGTCACAGAATCAGTCATGGAATGGTTTGGGCTGGAAGGGACCTTCAAGGCTCATCCAGTTCAACACCCTGGAATGAGCAGGGACACCTTCAATTAGATCAGGTTGCCCAGAACCACATCCACCTGGCCTGGAATGTCTCCAGGGATGGTGGATCCACCACCTCTCTGGGCAGCCTGTGCCCGTGTTTTACCCCCTCATTATAAAGAATTTCTTC
>NW_009928032.1:14362-14770 GCF_000696875.1 Nestor notabilis | reverse complement strand
GGAGCCTGCTCTGCTCCAGCTGCCCCAGCCCAGCTCTCTCAGCCGGGCGCCAGAGCAGAGCTGCTCCAGCCTTCGCAGCATCTTTGTGGCCCTAATGAGCTACATTAGGGCTGATTAGGAGGCTCTGAGCATCCCTATGGGACCCTCTGCAGCACCACCCCCTTCCCCAGGCTGATGACCCGCCAGCACCCAGGGCCCCCCCAGCACAGAGCCACCCTCATCCTCCCCACCCCCTGCAAAGCGGCACCAAATGAGGAAGTGGGAGGAGGAAAAGGAAAATCAAATGAGTTGCAGCTCGTAGCAGCAGCAAAGACACAAAGTGCTTCAGAGTGGCCATGGGCCCCCGGTGACCGGATCCCCCAGCACCCCGGCCCCGGGGGCACGAAGCAGCGACACCATGGTGAGTGC
>NW_009928032.1:8067-14352 GCF_000696875.1 Nestor notabilis | reverse complement strand
CCCCCACACTGTCTCCCTCGGGCACCCTTGGTGATGTCACCCTCCCTTCCTGCCACCTCAGGGCTGCCCGTCCCTCCTGCTCCTGTTGTGGTCCTTTGCTGCTTTTCCAGAGTCCCTGCTGGAGAGGGGATGGTGCTGCCCAGGCTTGGGGACATGGAGCTGGGGCTGGGTGAGGCTCTGGCACAGGGCACGGTGCTGGGCAGCAGCCGGGGATGGTGCTGGGTGCTGAGTGCAGGGTTGGTGCCCCCGGGTCCGAGCAGGGTGGAGGACACGAGGCAGCGAGGTTGGGCTGACACAAAGTGGGTTTGATTTTGCTGTCCCAGTGTGGTACCCACATGAGAACCTTTGTGTTCCTCTTGGCTCAACTTCCCTCCAGTGCTTCTGGTTTCAGCGCTCATGGTGCAGGGTGTAGGCAGGGTGCAATGGGGTGATGGGGGCAGCCAGCTCAAGCCAGGAAGGACCCTCTGGGTATCAGTGACCTTGCACTCTGGCACATGCACGGAGCAGGGGCTGTGGGTAGGACATGGGGCTGCTGAAAGGGCAGCAGGGAGAGCTGGAAGATGAAAGGACAGGGTGCTGGGACAACAAGTCTAGGTCACGCTTTGCTTGGACCAGATGATCTCTGAGGTCCCTTCCAATGGGATTCTGTGATTCTGTGAAAGCTTTCAAAATCAGGGCAATGCTCAGGCGTGGATTAAGGGTCTGTACAGTGTGGCCACAGCCATGTCCTTCAGCCCACAGCTCTGCTCCCTCCAGGACCCCAGAGATTTCTGCCCAGCCAGGAAGGGGACGTGGCCATGCTCAGACAGAGCTTTCTTCCACTCACAGCTGTGGTTGTCATCTCTGAGCGGCTGCTCAGATGCTGTCCACCACAAGGTGCAAACACTGCCCATCCCCTGCCACCACCCAAGACCTGAAGGTGTTTTGTGTCTGCACAGCCACAGCCCCATCCCCTGCCAGGGCCCAGCTCCAGGGCCAGCCCCATCCCTAAACCCTGCGTGTCTCTAGGTGCTGGGGGTTGTGACACCAACGCAACACCCCGCGCTTCTCAAGGCTTCCGGTGGTTTTAAGGTGTTGGCTGTATCTGGGCTTGTGCTATCTCAATACCAAAGATGCCACCTTGGGATGCATCCGCTCCCCACCTGGGGCTCACGGGGTGTTTTTGATGGCTCAGACCTCAGCTTTGAAGAAAAACATATGATGTTTTGCAATTGCTGCTGCAGCGCTGCTCCCCGCCCTGTCCTGAGCCCTGGCTGCATCCACAGCACAGGGCACTGCTGGTGGCTATGATGGTGACAGTCCCCATCGTCAGCTGGAGATCCTGATGGGGATCATGTACCCATCATGCATGGGACCAATGGCAAAGCAAAGTCCCTCGTGCAATGTGGCTGCAAACTGTTCCTGAAAGCACAGATGAAGGGCTGCTCAAAGCTGCTCCCTGCTTGGATTGAGGGTGAAATGGCCTCATGGGCGTGTTTGGACCCATCAGTCCCTTGCCCTGGGGACCCCCACAGCCGTGGCTGTCAAGCTGCTGCTCCCTGACTCATCCCTCGCTTTCACCTGGGACAGAGGAGGGGAGCAAGGAACCACTGCCCCAAACGTCTGAAAGCAAATCCCCCTGCTCCCATCCCGTGAGGTGCTGAGCTTGGGCTTGGAGGTATGAGCATGGTTTTGAGGGAGCATCATTCCTCTGCATCCTCCCCACAAGAGGAGCAGGGTGAGCCCTGACCCCACAAAACAACCTCTCCAGACCTGCCAAGGAAAGCCAGGGTGATGCTGGGCAGAAACACCCCTGCAGGCACTGGGGACAAAGCCTTCATTTAAAGTGATCCGGTGTTTTCCCTGCAGTGGGGCTGCACCAGGCGCCCCAGCAGAGCCAGGAAAGCACCTAACCTGGGCTGGGAGGAAGAGGAGGTGTCGCGAAGGCCGCTGGCAGCTCCGAGCAGCCATTTGAGTGTAGAAGGAGAAACTCTTGAGTGTCAGCTCAAAAGCACCAACTTGCACTACAGGAAATGCTCAAATTTGCCTGAATTTGGTGCCATAACCAGCTGTGGGAGCCCCACGGGGTGCCTGTGCCAGACGGCTCAGGGTCATGGAGACAGGGGATGGGGAACCGAGGTGTGGGGCTCCCCACGGGCTCCTCCTCACCCGCTCCTCTCCTCCTGAAGCACAAGGTTTTGGCCAGGTTGGGTGAAGCTGAGCAGCTCCTGGGGGACAGCACAGTGACATGGAGTGGGTGCTGAGCCCTCCTGTGCTTTCCTGGGTGGCTTTTCTAGGGGCTTATTACTATGGAGGGCGGAAGAGGAGGGAAAGGCAAGAAAAAGGCACATAAGCAACAAACAGGAGGAAGAGAAGAAGCTCCCCAAATGGTTTAGGCACCCTGAGTTGACCTAGGGGAAGGTCGTGGGACAATGAAGCCAAAAGCCCCTCCGCCAGCTATGGGGCTTGAGTTGCACTTGGGGTTTTGGGGGGCATGGATGGTATTTGGGTTGCAAAACCCAGCAGTGCAGAGGGGAGGGAGGTACCGAGGGGAGCAGCATGATGCTGCTGAGCTCCTCAGTGCTCTGGGATGGTGGCCCCATCGCGATGGTGCATCTGAGGGTGGGTGCAGGGGCTGCAACAAGCAGGGCCTCGCCGGAGGGTGCAAAAGCATCAGGTTCTGGAGGCCTGAAATCTTGAGCAGGAAAATGAAGCAAAAGGGGAAGAGAAGAAAAGGGAAATGGAACGATCAAAGAGGCTGGGGGAGGCGGCGCGGAGGAGAAGTGAAATCGGTGCCAGGAGCACTGGGGTGAAAGCAGAACCGCAGGGGCCATGAGCAGGCCCAGATGCGGTGTCCCCTCCCCGGCGCTGCAGCACGTTCCTCTGCATCGTGCAGGACAAGGGGCCCTCAGTTGGTTTCTCTTTGCGTGGTGAAATCTTCCCCTCCCAGGGCTGTGCTCAGCCCCACAAGGGCTCAAATCGCAACCTACAGTTTTCCTGCTGCCCCACGGACAGAGCTGGGGGAGTCGGGGGGCGGCTGGAAAGTGGGTGCTGGCACCTCCCTGGGCAGGGAGCAGAGGGTGACGGGGACACAGTCGCTCCTCTGCCCTGGTGCAAAGGGGACACGGGGGTGCAGAGGATGCGCGGTGCTGGGGACACATCCACCGGCTGCCACTTTTGGCCTATCTCTGGGTTATTTCTGCTGCCCCGTTGACCCATCAGCTTGTTAGTCCTTTGTTGCCCTCATTACGAGCAGGGTGATGTTACAAACACCTCAGGCTGGCAGTGCCCCCCTGGCTGCTCCTCCCAGGCTGAGGCAGAGGGATGGGGCAAGCCCAGACGCAGCAGCGCTGGGGTTTGGAGCTTCGCAAGCTCCCAGCGTGGCCACAACACCTTTTTGCACCACCTGAAGGTTCCTCACCCAAGGGAGCTGGGGCTGGACCCGGGTCTGGAGCCGTGATGGCCCCAGTGTGGTCGCTGTGACCCTCTCCCCGCAGGGCAGCAAGGAGCGCTTCCACTGGCAGAGCCACAACGTGAAGCAGAGCGGTGTGGACGACATGGTGCTGCTCTCCAAGATCTCCGAGGAGGCCATCGTGGAGAACCTCAAGAAGCGTTTTATGGATGATTACATCTTCGTATCCTTCCCAGGGCAGTGGGATAGGGAGCAGCAGGGCTGTGTTCCAAGGCTTTGCCAGGGCATGGGCTAAACTGGACCTACCCCAATGTACCCTATCCCAGACTGCTGGGACAAGATTGGGATCAGTTGGGGGAATGCCACCATTCGCAAGCTGAGCTGCACTTGGCAGAGACACTGCAGCAACCACAATCTCCATCCTGCCATGCCCTGGGACCCACTTCGGTCCTTCGTTTGTGGCCACAGAGCCCTTAAGCAAAGAGCACTGAGCAAAGACCCTCATCTGCTGTCTCCCACTGCTCCTGCACACTGTTCCTGCGTCTGCCAAGGGCAGTTGTGGCCATCACCCCTGTTGCTGTCACCCAACCCCACCAATGCCCACAGCACATCCTGGCTGCTCTACACCCACCACAAATCCCAGCAAACCCTGGATGGGTCGGGAGCATCCCTGCAGACATAGGGTGGAGGTGCCAGCCCCAACTCTCCACCAGTGTCAGGCCACATGGGACACCATCAAGCTCCCGCCTTGCCCAGTGTTGCCCTCACTGTGCCATCCCCCAGCCCAGAGGCTTTTGCAGTCGCTGGGTCCCATCACAGAGTTGACGGTGCTGAGCACCATGCATGAGAGTCTTGGGTCCATGGTGCAGACAGGGAGGTGTTAGAAACATAGACTCATGTTTGGGTTGGAAGAGGTCATCTGGTCCAACCCCATGCTTGGATCCGAGGTGCTAAGCCTTTGCCTTGCTCACCCTATGCTTCTTGGGGCTGCTTTGATGGGGAAGAAGACAAGATCCTGCCACAAGGTGCAGGAAATGGTGGGACTGAGCCCACGCCGCTGCGAGCGGCTGTGGTTTCCCTGAAGATATGGCCCTGTCCTTACAAGGTGATCATGTCCCATCCTGGGGTGACGCAGCCCCTTCGGCAGCACTGGGGCTTTCACTGTGCTTCAGGGTTGGCTTTGGGGCCAGTGTAGCCTCTTTCTTCCTTTTTCTCTGTGCTGCTGTGTGCAGGGCCCCTGTCTAGCCCTGACTCAGTGCTGGAGCTTCTGCATTTTCCATCTCCTCCTGCCTTTTGGCTGCTCTTCCCTGCCCCACTGTCAGCTGGGATGAAAACAGGACATCAAGGGCTCAGGGTAACCCCACTGGCACCCTCTGTCCCTGACCTCAGCCCCCCCATCCTGCTGCTGCGTCGTTTCCAGGAGTGATTCCCAGCTTTTCCATGCCCCTGCCCACACCCCAGTGAATGGGGGAAGCTGCAGGCCAGGGAAAGGCAGGAGCCTTCAGCTTCTTTCCTCTCTGTGCCTCAGTTTCCCTGGTTGGAAAATAGAGACAGCAAAAGCCACAGACAGAGCACGAGCAGAGGGAGAACTCTGGGATGTTGCAGGATGCTGGAACTGCCGCTTATGGAGCTGATCCTCAGCCAGAGACCATGGAGCTGAGGGGATGCTCCTGCTGCACCCTGTGCCCACCATACTGCGGGGGACACCCAGGGCCCTGTGGCCAGGAGAACACCAAGTCATGGCAGCAGCTCTGCCTGCACCCAAGCTGAAAACCCTCGTGTGGTATTCCTGGTGCATCTCCCAGGATGAGGAACCCCACGAGCACCTTCCTGACATTGCTTTCACTGCCGCTGACTCCAGGGCAGGAAGGGGGGACATGGGAAAGCAGGTAGAGACCTTAACTTGCCACCCAGACCTACATCGGGCCAGTGCTCATCTCCGTCAACCCCTTCAAGCAGATGCCATACTTCACAGAGCGGGAGGTGGAGATGTACCAGGGCGCGGTGAGGCGGCTCTGTGCCATGGGGGGTTGACCAGGGATTCATTGGGTTTAATTTGGTGTCCTATAAGTGTCCCCATCCCTCCCAGGGGTGAGTGTCCCCAAACACATTGATGCAGAGACAGTAATGAGACTTGGGAGCAAAAGCACATTCCTGGGACATTCAGCTCATAAATACACACCAAAGGAACCCAAACATGGTAAAATCCAGCCTGAGAGACTGGCTCTGCCACAACAAGGAGGAGGGGAGAGTTGAAAATACATCTGACACAATGCTGATTAGCTCATGTTGGTGGCAAGAGAGTAATTGCCCATCCCTGCTGTGTGCCACTGCCCTGTGCAGTGCATAAGCAGAGCTGAGGGGGCTCAGGGAGAGGAGCTGATGGCTCTTTGCTTGCTGTCCTTGTCCCCCTTTTAGGCTCAGTATGAAAATCCCCCCCACATCTACGCCCTGACCGATAACATGTACCGCAACATGCTGATCGATGGGGAGAACCAGTGTGTCATCATCAGGTAGGGGATATGTGAGGCACGACCAGGGACCCTGTGCCACTGCCCTGCGACTGGTGATGTCCACACCACCACTTTCTCCCACCATGCTGGGGGCATCCCAGCTAAATACAGCAGTTGGGCAGCAGCAAGAGGCAGCTGATGCTGACGCCTAGGGAACCCAGTGCATGGAGGTGCCTGGGGGGACCCCAGCATCCAGAGGAGGCCCTGGAGCTGCTGCGAGGGCTGGAGCAGCTCTGCTCTGGAGCCAGGCTGAGAGAGCTGGGATGGGGCAGCTGGAGAAGAGACGACTTCTGAAGGGGGGACACCTTAGAGCAGCTCCAGTGCCTAAAGGGGCTCCAGGAAACCTGGAGAGGGGCTTTGGACAAGGGTCAGTACGGCCAG